>NW_016811596.1:3532901-3544329 GCF_001698545.2 Rhinopithecus bieti
TTCTGCACATGTACCCCAGGACTTAAAGTATAATAAAAATAAATAAATTAAATAAATAATTAATTAATTAAAATTGATAAAATTCAAAAAGGGAGACAAATAAAACTTTTTTATTTTTCTATTTTTATTTTTTATCATTATACTTTAAGTTCTGGGGTACATGTGCACAACATGCAGGTTTGTTACATAGGTATACATGTGCCATGTTGGTGTGCTGCACCCATTAACTCATCATTTACATTAGGCATATCTCCTATTACTCTCCCTCCCTCCTCCCCCCTCACCCCACCCACAACAGGCCCCCGTGTGTGACATTCTCCACCCTGTGTCCAAGTGTTCTCATTGTTCAATTCCCACCTATGAATGAGAACATGCAGTGTTTGGTTTTCTGTCCTTGCGATAGTTTGCTCAGAATGATGGTTTCCAGCTTCATCCATGTCCCTACAAAGGACATGAACTCATCCTTTTTTATGGTTACATAGTATTCCATGGTATATATGTGCCACATTTTGGGACAAAGAAAATCTGTAAAATAGCCAGAGAAAAAGGGAAATTACCTTCAGAGAAGCAAAATTTAGTTGAATTGCTAGCTTTTTTAGCACAAATACGGAGGCCAGAAGATGTGGAATGATAAATTCCTTGAGCTGAAAATCACCATCAACAGAGAATTCTATACTCAGCAAACACTGTCTTCAAGAATAAATGTAAAATCATAACGTTTTCAAGCAAACAAACTTTGAGAAAATTTGTCATGAGAAGATTGACCCTAAATAAAAATATAAAGACTATTATTCAGACAAAAGGAAAATGACTATAAGACCTGAGATTCTGGAATCAATGAAGAGAAATAAAAATTATAAATATGTAGATAAATCTGCGTGGACATTGACTGTAAAATCTTGTAAAGTGTAAAGAAAACATAGTGTTAAAATACATAGCAACCCTAGCTTATAAAAGAGAGAAGTGGCAAATGGAGTAGCGCTCAAAGATTCTCATATTGTTCAGGAGAACAGCCAAAGCACCAGTTACCGTTAGATTTGATAGGTCATTCTTGCATGTTGTAATTTCTAGAGTAACCACTCTGAGTAGTCAATAAGCATGTGACTCCCAAAATGACAAAGGAGGAAAACGATAATTTTCAAAATAATCAATCTAAAGGAAGCCAAGGCAGCAGGAAGAAAAAAAGGAAACAAAATACGTTGTAGCAAGCCATCTTGTTTGCTTGAGTGAATCAGAAAGGAGGCGGCGGCTGTGTCCGCGGTGGGAGCTGCTTGGAAGCTATACCTCACAAGGGTAGCCCCTTTCCCTGTCCCCTCCCCGACTCTTTTCCCCTCCCCAGGCCACCCAGCCCGCCCAACTCCCAGCGGAGAGCAAAGTTTCCTTCTATTTTCATAGCCAACCAGAACAATGTTCTAAGTACATTTTGTCCTCAGTAAAAGAGGGTATCTGGCCAAAATTTGACTAGCAGCCCATTGGGATAAAAGGCTAACCAAAGCCCATGTGTTTGAGTGTAATTTAGAGAGGAGCGTGAAAAGTTATCACCTTACCAAAGGTGAAAACAGCATTATGGACATCAGGACGTCTCTTACTGGGAGTAGTTCGAATCTATCACAGGAAAGCTAAATACCTTCTTGCAGACTGTAATGAAGCATTCATTAAGATAAAGATGGCTTTTCTGTCAGGCATTGTTAACCTGCCTAAGGAAAATCGGGAGGCAGCTTATAATGCTATTACTTTACCTGAAGAATTTCATGACTTTAATCAGCCATTGCCTGACTTAGATGACATTGATGCGGCCCAGCAGTTCAGCTTAAATCAGTGTAGAGTGGTAGAGATAACCAGGAGAGAAGAAATTGAGAACATCAGTATTTTACGAGAAAATGAATTTGGCGATTTTGGAAAGGGTGATTGTTAGATAGTGAGACAAGGCAGTGCTTTTGACGGTGAGGACATGTTAGTAAGCATTACTGCATCTAACCTCCTATTAGAGTCTGAACAGAGCACCAGCAATCTGAATGAGAAAATTAACCATTTAGAATATGAAGACCAATATAAGGATGATAATCTTGGAGAAGGAAATGATGGTGGAATATTAGATGCCAAACTTACTAGTAATAGTGATAGCAGTATCTTTGATGATCCCCCTGCCCTCTCTGAGGCATGGGTGATGTTGCTGGAGCAGCCTACAACGATGATATGGATGAGGATAATGTATCAATGGGTGGACCTGATAGCCCTAATTTAGTGGATCCACTGAGCAAATGCCAACTATGACTGATCAAACAACACCGGTTCCAAATGAGGAAGAAGCATTTGCATTGGAACCTACTGATGTAACTGTTAAAGAAACAAAAGCCGAGAGGAAGAGGAAGCTAATTGTTGACAGTGTCAAAGACTCTGATAGCAAGACAATCAGAACCCGACTCAGTGATTATTCTGATACTGTTACTACTTTGGATGTGGCACCACCCACCAAGAAACTGATGATGTGGAAAGAGACAGGAGGAGTAGAAAAACTGTTTTATTTGCCTGCTCAGCCTTTGTGGAATAATACACTACTGAAGCTTTTTACACGCTCTTTTACACTGCTTCTACCAGAAGATCGTAGAAAAAGGAGGAAAGGAGGAGAGGCAGATAATTTGGATGAGTTCCTCGAAGAATTTGAAAATCCAGAGGTTTCTGGAGAGGACCAGCAACAGCAGCATCAGCAGCATGATGTTTTCAATGAGCCCATTTTGGAAGAGCCAAGCCACCTCCAGGAGTCAGTGATGGAGGCCGGCAGAACAAACCTGGATGAGTCAACTATGGCTCCACCACCACCTCAGGGAGTTAAGCGAAAAGCTGGACAAAGTGACCCAGAGCCTGTGATGCTTCCTCAGCAGGTGGAGCAGATGTAAATACCACCTGTAGAGCTTCCCCCAGAAAAACCTACAAAATATGTCAGCTACTACCAGAGTTAGAACTTCTGCCAGAAAAAGAGATGGAGAAAGAGAAAGAAAAAGAAAATGACGAAGAGGAAGAGGATGAAGATGTTTCAGGTGATGATCAAGATCAGGAAGAAAGAAGATGGAACAAAAGGACTCAGCAGGTGCTTCGTGGTCTTCAGCGAGCTTTTGCCAAAACTGGAGCTGAATCTTTCAGTTTGCTTGAGTTATGTTGAAACACGAACAGAAAACAAGCTGTCACAAAGTTCTAGAGCTTCTTGGTTCTTAAAAAGCTGCAAGCTATTGAGCTGACACAGGAAGAACCATACAGTGACATCAACGCAACACCCGGACCAAGGTTCCATATTATATGAGGAGTTAGAAGCATTATAGCTAGTGTTCATTTCACTAGTGCTGCAAATTGCCCCGATGTGTAGGCAACACAGAACCCTTTGAGAAAACAGATTTTTATCTGTACAAAATCGTTGCCTTTTTCTTTCTTCATTTTTTTCCAGTGTAGTAAATTTGTCAATTTCATCCTGGAGGGAAACTGATTAGATGAGTTGTGTTTGTGTTCTAATGGAGAAAACAGCACCCCAAGCACTCAGAAGATTATTTTAACAGTTCAGAACAGATGTGTACAATATTGGTGCAAGTAATAATGTTGAGTAGCAGTCAAAAGTCAGGATTTTATCTTAGTTGTTCATGACTGCATTAAGAAGGAAAACCTGTCTAG
Organism: Rhinopithecus bieti; assembly: GCF_001698545.2. Taxonomy (NCBI): domain Eukaryota; kingdom Metazoa; phylum Chordata; class Mammalia; order Primates; family Cercopithecidae; genus Rhinopithecus; species Rhinopithecus bieti. Next base: position 3,536,562 of record NW_016811596.1, read on the forward strand.
GAAAATGCCTGACAGTTTAATTTATAACTATGGTATAAGTCTTTGACAAGNCTACAAAAAGATAGGACTGACTTGGTTTAAAGTGTTCTATTTTGTAAATCATTCCATTTGAGTCTTTCTGATGAACTTGGCTATCCTGAAATCTATTATTTTAGTGAGGCTCCAAAATGAGCAGAAATAGGCTTCATTACAGTAGAGTGACTATTAAAAAATATAACTTTCTAGGAGCTCTAAATCAAAGCTTTAAAAAGATGTTTGGATATATTTGAGTATTCACATCATGAAAATAGAAATTGCCCTGACTACCGTAAGAACAGACTGATGGGAAATTATACTTAACCTTTAAACAGACAATGCTGTAAAAGCTAATGATTTCTCTGATATTTATTATAAGTTTTAGTACTGATCTCCTTTTCCAGTGCTGCACACTCCTGTGTTTGGAACTTTAATAGCTTTGCAACAAAATCCTATATCCAGTTTCCTATAATTTAATTAAAGAAAAACACATCCAAATAAAGGCTTTATTATGTTTTATTATTATTATACTTCAAGTTCTGGGGTACATGTGCAGAACATGGAGATTTGTTACATAGATATTCATGTGTAAAGGCTTTATTATTAACAGCAGATAGCATCAGAAATCACGTGACTATTAGATTATCAGAATATGTCTTAACTTTTAGGGCAAAATTAACACTGAAAGTTCTAGCTTAAGTGTTGACACCTTTGTGGGAAAAAAGAAATCACTTTTGAAACTCAGACTTCAATAATTTAAAATTATTGAAGACAATAATTTAAAATTATGTGAAATGTTTTAAATTTGTGAACTCCTAATTACTATCTTAATGATTCATTTTCTTGAGAGTGATAATTGTATAAAATGCTATTGCAGCTTAATTTTCAATATGACACGCCTGTAAACCATGGAGTTTTCCCTGTTTGTAAATAGACATTGCAGATAATTAAATGTTTGATTTTAGAAAGGTCATTAGTTTCTTGTTACACATTTTGTTAGTATGGTTTTCGTTGCTTATTGGGTTTCATTTTGTTCTTGAAAATAGTTGATGCTATGTCACGTATAACTTTTCTAATAAAAGTTGTGTTATAAGCTGTAAAAAAAATATGTTGGAGCAGAGGAAATGGAAACCACCTAGTAAGATGATAGATTTAGAACCATATATATGTTGAATTGTCACAAATGTAAATGGATTAAATTTTTGACCTAAAAGGTGATTGTCGTATTGGATTTTTTAAAATTTAACTATATGCTACTTATAAGAAGCACATGTGGAATATAAAGATAATGGTCAAAAATAAAAGATGGAAAAAAAAGTGTTTTATAGCACTAACATAATGAAATTTACTATATCTATTTTAATATCAAGAGAAAAATTAAAGCCAAAGGTATTACTAAATTTAAAGAAAGTGACTCCACAATGATAAAAAAATTAATTTGCCATGTACAAGTAATAATTATAACATTGTATATACCTCATCATGGCTTCAGTATACAGGTATCTCTTTCTGTAGGAAGCTTTAATATCCAAATATTTGCTAAATTAACTTTAAAAAATTGTTATGCCATATTTCTATTCAAGGGGGAAAAATATGTTAGAATCTACATATGCATCACAGTAACAACTATTCAAGTTGCTCATGAGTCCAGGTGAGAAGATGTTCAGTACTACCAACTTCCCAATCCTTTCCCCAATTGCTTATCCCTTTATAGGCTCCTACTGCCAGATACTTCGGAGTATCAATCAATATAGGCTCAATTTGGATGATGGGTTTCTTCTTTATATTATGATATTTTCAGTGCAATGAAAAAGAATAACATAAGTTGTATCATATATCACGCAACTTTTGCGTATAGTCATGCCCACTAATAAGTTTAATATGTATTAAATAATTAGGTAATTTGCTTTAAAGTATGTTATATTATGCAGAAATCCTTTGTGGATATATATTAATGACCATTTGAGTAGTTGTTTAGAAAATTTGATGAGGTTTTATATAAAATAAAATAAACTATCATTATTATTGCCATTTAAAATGATGAATTACAGGTTCTAGTTATCTCAAACTTTGCTAACCATCATATTTTCAGGAATAGATTAGATTTGGGTAACAAGAGATGCTTGCAAGCAAAGAAAGATTTGACAAAACTTAAATGAGAAATAGACAAATTCCCAATCAGTGAGAGATCTTAACACCTATTTCTCAGAAATAAAACAAGTAAACCAATAATATAGGATATAGCAGTATCAAACACCATGCTTGCCAAACTTGATCGAATCAACATATATAAAATGCCAAACCCCTAACTGCAGAATAAAATTTATTTCCAGGACACATTAAACATTTACAAAAGTTAATTTTTTCCTGAGTCATAAAATGATTTTAATATGTTTCAAAGACATGAAATCATTTTGAAAACTAGGAAAATATAAGCTGTACTGTACAGAAATGCAAACTTAGGAGATAAAAAATATAATGAGTATAAGGAATGGATTACAATAGAAGTTAGGAAAGTGGCTACCTTTAAAAACCAGAAAGGATGGCCGGGCGCAGTGGCTTATGCCTGTAATCCTAGCACTTTAGGAGGCCGAGGCGGGAAGATCACGAGGTCAGGAGATCAAGACCAACCTGGCTAACATGGTGAAACCCCGTCTCTACTAAAAATACAAAAAATTAGCGGGGCGTGGTGGTGGGCGCCTGTAGTCGCAGCTACTCGGGAGGCTGAGGCAGGAGAATGGCTTGAAGCCAGGAGGCGGAGCTTGCAGTGAGCTGAGATCCGGCCACTGCACTCCAGCCTGGGTGACAGAGTGAGACTCCGGCTCAAAAGAAAAAAAAAGAGAGAGAAAGGATTTGAATTAGGAAAAGCTTCTAGGCAACAGGCTTCTAGGATTCTGACAATATTTTGTATTTGACATGAGTGGTGATATTTGCTTGAAATAATTCTTCATAAATGTTATTAAAAATATACTAGCACGGACCATAAAATATCATAGATGGCTTGTTATGACGTTTATAATACAGACCCTCAGTGAAGTTTCTGGCATGTAATTAAGGTAAGTTGCTAAACATCTAATTAAGGTATCTAATTAAGGTTAAGTTGCTAAACCTGTACCAACCTACCACCAATAAAATGACATGACATTTATTGGGCCACTATGGATTTGGATAAAAAACATACACCTCATTTGCGTGTGCTGTCCTGGTCCATATACCAATTGGCATTAAATCCTTCAAGCTTTGAGAGGGACCAAGCATAAGAGAAGGATCTCCAGCTCATTCAGGATGCAGAGCATGTAATTCTGCCACTGGGCACTTATGACCAAGCAGATCCTATATTGTCAAAGTGACTGTGGCAAATCAAGAGGTTGAGTTGAGATTGTCAAGCCTCTTTAAAAGAACCACATCTGTGGGCCCTTTGGCTTGGAGTAAGGTCATGCCCTCTTTAACAAGCAACTAGTTTCTTCTTAAAAAATAATTATTGATCTAATATAGGGCCCTAGTAGAGACAGAATACCTGACCATGTGTAATAGCTCGTATTTACACTGCTATAAAAAACTACCTGAGACAGCATAATCTATGAGGAAAAGGGGTTTAATTGACTCACAGTACTGGAGGCTGGAGGAAGTATGATAAGAGGCCTAAGGAAACTTACAATCATGGTGGAAGGCAAAGGGAAAGCAAGCATGTCTTACCATGGTCGTGGGGGAGAGACAGAGAGACAGAGAGAAAGAGAGAGAGAGAGAAGGGGGGAAGAGCTACACACTTATCAAACAACCAGATCTTACGAGAACTCTGTCTCAAGAACAGCAAGGGGGAAGTCTGCTCCCATGATTCAGTCACCTCCCACCAGGCTCCTCCTCTGACATGTGGGGATTACAGTTTGAGATGAGATTTCAGTGGGGACACCGAACCAAACCATATAATTCCACCCCTGGTCCCTCCCAAATCTCATGTCCTTTTCACATTTCAAAACCAATTGTCAACAGGTCAGAATTAATTCTTGCAAGCCAATTGCCAACAGTTCCCCAAAGTCTTAACTCATCCCAGTATTAACTCAAAAGTCTAAGTGCAAAGTCTCATCTGAGACAAGTCCCTTCTGCCTATGAGCCTATAAAATCAAAAACAAGTTAGTTACTTCCAAGATAAAATGGGGGTACAGACATTGGGTAAATGCTCCCATTCCAAAAGGGAGAAATTGGCCAAAATAAAGAGGCTACAGGCCCTGTGCAAGTCCAAAACTCAGCAGGGCAGTTATTAAATCTTTTTTTTTTTTTTTTTTTTTTTGAGACAAGGTTTAGCTCTGTCACCCAGGCTGGAGTGCACTGGCACAATCTCAACTCACTGCAACCTCCACCTCGCAGACTCAAGCAATTCTCTTGCCTCAGCCTCCCAAGTAGCTGGGACTACAGGTACATGCCACTACGCATGGCTAATTTCTGTATTGTTCATACAGAAAGTGTTTTGCCATGTTGCCCAGGCTGGTCTCAAACTCCTGATCTCAGGTGATTTGCCCACCTTGGCCTCCCAAAGTTCTGGAATTACAGGCATGAGCTACCACACCCAGCTTCATTAAATCTTAAAGCTCCAAAATAATCTATTTTGATTCCGTGTGTCACATACAGGGTACACTGATGCAAGAAGTGGGCTACCAAGGCCTTGGGCAGTTCAGCTTCTGTGGCTTTGCAGGGTACAGTACCTGCAGCTGCTTTCACAGGCTGGCATTGAGTCCCTACAGCCTTTCCAGGTGCACAGTGCAAACTGTCAGTGGATACAGATCTTGGGTCTGGAGGATGATGGCCCTCTTCCCACAGCTCCATCAGACAGTGCCCCAGTGGGGACTCTATGTGGGGTCTCCAACCCCACATGTCCTCTCTGCATTGCCCTAGTAGAGATTGTCTTCATAAGGGCTCCACCGCTGGAGCAGACTTTGCCTGAACATCCAGGTGTTTCCATACATCCTCTAAAATCTAGACAGAGGCTCCAAAGTTCAACTCTTGTCTTGGGTGCACCCACAGGCCCAGCAACACATGGAAGCCACCAAGGCTTTGGACTTGCACCCTCCAAAGCAATGGCCTGGGCTGTACTTTGACCTTTTAGCCATAGCTGGAGATGGAGCAGCTGGGACAAAGGGGACCATGTCCTAAGGCTGCACAGAGCAGCAGAGCCCTGGATCCAGCCTGTGAAACCACTTTTGCCTCCTAGGACTCCAAGCCTGTGATGGGAGGGGCTACTGAGAATATTTCTGAAATGACCTGAAGACATTTTCCTCATTAGCATTTGGCTCCAGTTCCTCTTTACTTATGCAAATTTCTGCAGCAGGCTTGACTTTCTCTCCAGAAAATGGGTCTTTCTTTTCTACTACATGGCTAGGCTACAGAGTTTCCAAGCTTTTGTGCTCTGCTTTCCTCTTAAAGATAAGTTGCAGTTTCAGATAATCTCTTTGTTCACACATATGAGCCTACAGTTTTAGAAACAGCCAGGTCACATCTTAAATGCTTTGCTGTTTAGAAATGTCTTCTGCCAGATACCTTAAATCATCTCTCTCAAGTTCAGAGTTCCATATATCTCTAGGGCAGAGACAAAATGCCACCAGTCTGTTTGCTAAAGCATAGCAAGAGTGATCTTTACTCCAGTACCCAACAAGTTCCTCATCTCCATCTGAGAGCACCTCAGCCTGGACTTTATTGTCCATATCACTATCAGCACTTTGGTCAAAACCATTTGACAAGTCTCTTAGAAGTTCCAAGCTTTCCCACATCTTCCTGTCTTCTTCTGAGCCCTCCAAACTGTTCCAACCTCTGCCCGTTACCCAGTTCCAAAGTCACTTCCACATTTTCATGTGGAATTTCATGTGGGGTATCTTTATAGCAGTGCTCCACTCTCCTGGTACCAATTTTCTGTATTAGTCCATTTTTACACTGCTATAAAGAACTACCTGAGAATGGGTAATTTATGAAGAAAGGTGGTTCAACTCACAGTTCTGCAGACCGAAGGAAGCATGACTGGGAGGCCTTGAGAAGCTTACAATCATAGTGGAAGGCAAAGGGAGAGCAAATACATCTTACCATGATGGCAGGAGAGAGCAAGAAAGGAAGAAGAGCTACACACTTATCAAACAACCAGATCTTGTGAGAACTTTATCGTAAGGACAGAAAGGGGGAAGTCTGCCCCCATGATTCAATTACTTCCCTTGAGGCCCCTCCTCTGACACATGGAGATTACAGTTCAAGATAAGATTTGGGTGGGGACACAGAGCCAAACCATAACACCACTTATGAAGACCTTCATCAACTGTGATAGCTGATATATCATGGGAAATATTGGAGCATTTTAAATAGGATTAGACATAAATTGGTTTCAAAACACAGTGATTCACGATCTCCGTATGCTTATTCCTGCTATAATGTTATTTCTCCCTAAATCCTCCCCTGTGACCTCCTAGGGAGTTCTCTATGACTAGTTATCTCAGAAGGAGAGAAAGTTTTGTTGTCAGATGGTTATGCTCATTATTTGGCACTTACTAGAGGTAGACTGCTGGAAGTTATAGCTCTACTCAGAACTAGCTCAGAAAGTCTGTGAAGGCCGGGCGCAGTGGCTCAAGCCTGTAATCCCAGCACTTTGGGAGGCCGAGACGGGCGGATCACGAGGTCAGGAGATCGAGACCATCCTGGCTAACACAGTGAAACCCCGTCTCTACTAAAAAAATACAAAAAACTAGCCGGGCGATGTGGCGGGCGTCTGTAGTCCCAGCTACTTGGGAGGCTGAGGCAGGAGAATGCCGTAAACCCAGGAGGCAGAGCTTGCAGTGAGCTGAGATACGGCCACTGCACTCCAGCCTGGGCGGCAGAGCGAGACTCCATCTCAAAAAAGAAAAGAAAAGAAAAGAAAGTCTGTGAAAAATGGAAACCTTCTCACTGGGAGTAACTTCAAACTGTACATCTGATGGTTCACTTTGCCTAGAAGGAAAGATGGCTTGAGATAAGGTTCTATATCAATTCACAGTTAGTGCCTGATGGTCTGGCTGGGTGCTCAGGGGCTTTGAAAGAATAAAGTTGCAGAATTAATATCAAGGAGGTTTGGGAAGGAGGTATGAGGTTATGCCTCTCAGAATAGACTCAGAGTATGAAGGATACTTGTTAATCCATGTGAATACTCTCCACTGAGGAGGAGGTTTGTTCATTGCATTTTTTATTTTCCTGTTACGTAATAAACCCGAATGAAAGCAGTGAGGATAACTGCTTAGGCTTAAGCAGTTATCCTCACCGATTTTCTAACACAGTTTAGCTTTTCTTGTCTGGATTAATTCAAGGCCACAAAGAAAATATAATAAACTCTTAAAAGTATTACAGAATGCATATGCTGCATTCTTTAAACAAAATGTAGTAAGAAATTTTCAATATAGAAGCCAAAACTGATCTATTCTCATAAAATTTTAAAACACTGTACTAAATAACTCCTAGACTAAGAAAAGTTGTTCCCACAATTATCACTATGTAAAATGAGAAATAATGAGATCATTAAATTTTGAAAGCTGTTGAGTTAAAATAATACCCAAAGTAAAAATGTAGCCTTTAGGCCGGGCACGGTGGCTCAAGCCTGTAATCCCAGCACTTTGGGAGCCCAAGACGGGCGGATCACAAGGTCAGGAGATCGAGACCATCCTGGCTAACACAGTGAAACCCCGTCTCTACTAAAAATACAAAAACTAGCCGGGCGAGGTGGCGGGCTCCTGTAGTCCCAGCTACTCGG
>NW_016811596.1:3544403-3556149 GCF_001698545.2 Rhinopithecus bieti
AAAAAAAAAAAAAAAAAAAAAAAAAAAAAAAAAAAAAAATGTAGCCTCTAATATTTTATTTGTGAAAAAAGACTGAAGATCAATGAATTCCTTTACATTAATTTAGTTTAAGAAGCTAGATAAACAAAATTAAAATAAATCCAAAGACAGAAGAATCAATTAATAACAAAAACAGCCATTAATTAATTAGAAAAAAGTACATATAATCAGAAAAGCTGAGTCTCTTTTATAAAGCACATTTAATATAACTTTGACAAGCTTGATCAAGTTAAAAGAAGAAAGATACATGCAAAATTAATTAAAATAAAATGCTACACATTCTTCAGATGCAAGGGTAGACTAAAATTATATACATACACTATTCACAGATTAAATCAACAAATTAAAAATTAATATGAAATATATGATTGTCTAAAAAATACTATATTAACTAACAAGAGTTAGAAATCCTAAGTCTCAAAATCATAGAAGAAAAGAAAAATATGGTCAAAGAAGTAGTCTTAAATAGGGAGCAAGTCCAGAGAATTTTACAGATAAATTTAACTACTTCTAAGAAATATACACTTACATTACAGACAAATTTAACCAAATTATTCAGAGAACAGAAGATGAAAAGCACTCTAACTCATTCTATGAAGCTAGCATAAACTGATTCCAAACTAGGATAGCACCAAAAGGAAAAATATGGGCCATCTCACTTAAGGATGGTGATGTTAAGGCCAAATATAACAATGTATTTAAAGAATGCTGTAGCACAACCATACCGGATGTAGCCAATCAGCACTCACACCCATTCCCACCTCCTTTGTTGTGCCTGCCAGTGCTTCAAAGTCTGGAAAGCTATGAACAACATTTTTTAGACTTTCTTCCAATTATGTTATTGATGTAAATGTGGAACCTATTAAATTCAATAGCATGAGGTGTGGGAAGTAAAAACAAAGCAGCAGCTAATTTCTTGCTGGTGTTTCCGCTGATGAACAAGATCACAGACTGTGATTTTCCAGATGTCCTTGTTATGGTTAGATGGAGTACCCAGTGTCTAGTCACCAGCTTCATTATAGTGATGCTGGCATGAAGACAAAGACAACACTTTCTGGATCCCAGGAGCACAACAATTTCAGTGTGATCTTGAACACAAAGGTATCAGTCAAGAACCCCAAACTTCCATTAATCTAGCCTCCAGTGGATTTTATATTCCAATAATTTTTCAAATTTGCACTTTGCACAATAGCATATTAATCACAATTTTTTTTTAGATGGAGTTTTGCTCTTGTCTCCCAGGCTAAAGTGCAATGGCACAGTCTCGGCTCACTGCAATCTCTGCCTCCCAGTTCAAGTAATTCTCCTGCCTCAGCCTCCCAAGTAGCTGGGATTACAGGCACGCACCACCATGCCTGGCTAATTTTTGTATTTTTAGTAGAGACAGAGTTTTGCCATGTTGGCCAGGCTGGTCCCAAACTCCTGACCTCAGGTGATCTGCCCCCTTTGGCCTCCCAAAGTGCTAGGATTATGAGCATGAGCCACCATGCCCGACCTGATCATAATTTTAGATTCATCCTATGCTATCCTCTTTACACTCTTGTTTCATTTTGTTTTGTTTTGTTTGATATTTATGTTAACTTCACTGCCCAATACAAAAACTAGAATTTTAGAACACCTCTTCATTTTAATACCCAAATGTCATAGACCTTGAATATCTCTCAATACAGCATTTTTTGAGTAGAATTTATGTAAGGAAAATGTATATTTATGTACTTTCCAAAGCAGTTCTACAAAGTTAAACACAAATCAATAATGTATATGGGATCTTATTGATCTATATTTCCTCCCACTTTTGGAATTATGTTTTTTAATTTCATCATTAAAATTGGAATAAAATGATGTCTTATTTTCTTGACCTACAGTTATTACTTTGTGAATGAAGCTGAGCATCTCTATAAAAGCATGCTTTTTGTATGCATTTCCTCATCAAGTGCTTGTTCAAATATTTTGCTCATTTTTTTGTGATCTAATTAATTTGTGATAGATATTCATATATGCTTGGCATTAATACTGTATCAGTTATAAGTGTTTAAAATATCTTCCTCCAGTCATTTTTATTTTAATTTTCTTTATGATGTTTTAATGAACAGAAGTCCATAATTTTAGTGTAGGAGATTTTTTAAATTAATTTATTTTTCACTACACTTTTTTTTCGTATCTTTTAAAATAAATTTTGCTGTGATAGCCTCCAAGATGGCTTTTGGTGATTATCACATTCTGTTATTCATGCCTTTGGGTATTCCCCTTCCTTATTATATCAGATCTGTTTTTTGTGACCAATGGGGTAGAGCAGAAGTTATGGTGCATAACTGCTGAGTGTAGTTCATTAAAGACATTACTACTTTTACTTGTTCTTTTGGATCACTTGTTCCAATAGCAGCTGGCCACCATATTGTAAGGAGATTCAGTTAGCCCTGTGGATAGTTCCACATGGTCAGAAACTGAGGCCTCCTAGCAATAGCCAACACCAAGTTGCCAGCCATGAGAGTGAATCATCTGAAAACAGGTCTTTCAACTCTTGTCAGGCCTTCAGATGATTGTACTTCCAACTACCATCTTGACCAAAAAGATTTCTTTATGGTATATTGAGGAAGAAAAGTCATACTTTGCAAAAGATGCTTTCTTATAAATCTTTCAACAAACAAAATAGAACAGTCTCTGAAACAATAAATGTTTGTGTAATGAAGTGTGAAGAAAGAAAAAAATGAATAACAAGTGAAAGAATGGAACAAAGAGAAGAAGGGTGCATTCTATCATTAGTGGGAAGGAGGAAACTAGAAGATTGATTAAAGGGAAACAGGTATCTTTCCATTTCTATGAACCTCTATAACATAAGGGTTATGCGTAAATTACAGAAAGAAATTATCATATCAGAATAGGTTTCAATTTTAAAGACATCACCGAAAAAAGTTCTACTCATAGGTAAATCTTATTCATCTCACATATTGAATTCCTGCTAGTTTCACAGATAACATCATTCCAGCCCCATCCTGTAGGTTTCCAGAAGACTATTGAAGCACATTTCTCTGCTGAATGATTGGGCTCATTTGGATGCCAAAATCTAAATGAAAAAAAAAAAAAGGTAGGTAGACATCTTCAATGAATGCATGGTGAATGATTAGAAAGTATAAACGTTTGGAGTGAACAGAGTGGGACTTAGGAAGAGAGAACGTTCCAAAGATTGTTCCTCCTTCTCATACTGCCCTCCTCACATCCTTAAGTATGGACACATACTTTTACACTTGTTCCTTTAGCATTCTCCTGGCAAAATTTTATGAGATGGTTTATTCTTAGATCTTTCTGCTGCAATCATCTTCCTCTTTACAGAGCCTTTATCCTGGCTGGGGTTATTAAATAATTTCTTTCTTACTGACATGAAATAAAGAGGCTATCTCCTTACATCTGTGTATTCTTATCATCTTCCTAAGCTTCTTTATTCTCATGGATCTGCCTTAAGTGAATGTTAGGATGCCTGAGTCTGGATGTAAAAGTTACCCTGCCTCCAGGGAATACATTCTGGGTAAAGAGTGGGAGGTTGGACATAACTTCTGGAATTACAAGACCTGTTTTGATACTCACTCATTTTATCTTGGGCAAGTAATTCAATCTCCTCAAGTATTAGATTCCTCATCTTTAAAATAGGAATTATAATAAGGTCCCTAACTAACCCACGAGATTGTGAAAGAATCAAATAGGATAATGTATAACTGAATTCTTTTTTAAAGCCACAAGTAAATAGTATTATTATGTAATTTTTCTACTAAAATTGTACATAGTTCTGACCTAGATATTTTAAGTTTTATTAATTAGAGATCAGTTTAAGTGTCTACTGGTGTTTAGAAACAGCAAAATATAATAGTTTAGATCACCACCTCTTGAGTCAGATACACAAGGAGTTGACATCCAGTTTCTCATCTTATTAGTTTATTGATTTGGGGCAAGTTATTTAATTTTTCATCTGTAAAATTAGTGCAGAAAAAGAGATGTTTTCATGAAGTTTAAGTGACATCATGCATATCCTTAGTAATGCTTAATAATTGTTGGATCCTATTATCATAATTATCAATATTAACATTATTAGTCACTCCTAACAAAATTTCCCTAGATTTTCTATGTAAACAAGGCCCCAGATCTGCACTCACCTGACATTTTTCTTGAAAGGTGTCTTATCAATCCATTGCCAATTATTATTACCTTGTGGGTCTGAAAGCCCCAGAAAATAAGAAAATGACTTATTCAGCTGCTGGACAATGAAATTCTGCATGAAGGAAAAAAAAAGGAGTCAAAGACTTTGGTATTTCCAGATTGAACAAAGTAAAGTTTCCTTATAGCCTTCAGAGCTATTCTATAGAAGAAAACACAAGGTGCAAGGAGCAGTCACACGATGGTCTACTGACCAGGAGTACAGGCCAAAAGTACCAACATCATTACAGGGAAGAAACTGTCCTAATACAGGAATTCCTGTCTCAGAATTTCATTCTTTTCTTTACCAAGGAACAGAATTGTCTTTAAATGTACATAAATTTATTTTTGTGTTTTCAATCTTTTTTTTATTTTATATGTTCAGATGGTGTAATGGCTGATTCTATGTATCAACCTGACTGGGCCAAGGGGTGACCAGATGAGAGTAAGGGTGTTTTCAGATGAGACTAGCATTTGAATTGGTAAGCTCAGTAGTAGATTGCTCCCACCCCAGTGTGGGTATGCATCAGCCAATCTGTTGAGGGCCTGAATAGAAAAAAAAGGCAGAGGAAGGAGAAATTCATCCATTTTTAAATTTCTTCCTGGCTGCCTGCTGCTTGACCTGAGACATCGATCTTTTACTACCCTTGGACTAGATTTACACCATTGGTTCCCCTGGATTTCAGGCCTTTGAACTCAAACTGGACCTATACCACCGACTTTTCTGGGTCTCCTACTTCCAGATGGCAGACTGCAGGACTTCTTAGCCTACATAATCATGTGAGCCAATTTTTTCATAAAAATCTCTTCATATATACATATGTGTGTATATATATAGAGAGAGAGAAAATTTTTCTGGAGCACATTGACTGCTAAGATGTGTTCCATATTAATTTCCTATTGTTTTTCAGTGAAATTGCATTGGGGTTCTTAAAATACAAATTTGTTTCTCTACTCCCCTGAGTACTTCTTCCCTGGAAAGCAGCAAATGACTAACCATCATTCTCAGCAAACTATCACAAGGGCAGAAAATCAAACAGCACATGTTCTCACTCATAGGTGGGAATTGAACAATGAGAACACTTGGACACAGGTTGGGGAATATCACACACTGAGGCCTGTTGTGGGGTTGGGGGCTGGGGGAGGGATAGCATTAGGAGAAATACCTAATATAGATGGCGAGTTAATGGGTGCAGCAAACCAACATGGCACGTGTATACCTATGTAACAAACCTGCATGTTGTGCACATGTACCCTAGAATTTAAAGAATAATTTAAAAAAAAAGAAAGTGAGTAGCAAATTACTTGGAAAAGTTAAACATAATAGAGAGCTCACTAGGTTTTAACTATAGTTGATTTATTTATTTCATAAAAAATAATTCTTCTCATCTCTTCAATTGAGCCTCTAAAATACCTTTAGCTATGTCCAGATTGTTTTCCTATAAGTAATTTTATCAAGGCAAATGGAAATTAATTTTGAATTGAACCTGAAGGCTTAATGAGTATTTGTTGTGTATTGCTCTGAGGCTTCCTGACATAACCTAATATTCCAGGGTGGGGAGTAGTGCTTCTCAGTCAAAAATGTTAGGAAAGTTTTCCTGGCACTAATTTGTATTTTTAAAAATACCTGCTCCAAAGAATAAAGCCAGACACATCACATTACCCAACTTCAAACTATACTATAAGGCTACAGTAACCAAAACATTAGAGTACTGCTACAAATATAGACACATAGACCAATGGGACAAAATAGAGAACCTAGAAATCAAGCCGAACACCTGAAGCCGTCTGGTCTTTGACAAAGTTGACAATAGAAAGCAATAGAGAAAGGACTCCCCATTCAATAAATGGTGCTGGATAGCTGGGTAATCATATGCAGAAGAATAAATCTGAACCCCTACCTTTCACCATAGACAAACATTAACTCAAAATGGATTAAAAGTTAAAGTATATGACCTCAAATATAAGAATCCTAGAACAAACCCTAGGAACCACCATCCTGGACATCAGCCTTGGGAAAGAATTTGTGACTAAGTCCTCAAAAGCAATTGCAATGAAAACAAAAATTCTCAAGTGGGACCTAATTAAACTAAACTGCTTCTTAGCAAAAGAAACTATCAATGGAGCAAACAGACAACCCACAAAATATGAGAAATATTCACAAATTACACATCCAACAAAGGTCTAATATCCAGAATCTATGAAGAACTTAAATAATTGAACAAACAAGAAACAAACAATACCATTAAAAAATGGGCAAAAGACATAAACAGACACTTCTCAAAAGAAGACATATAAGCAGCCAACAAACATCTGGAAAAATGCACATCTCTAATAATGAGAGAAATGCAAACAAAAAGCACAACGAGATACCATTTCACAGCAGTCAGAATGGCTATTACTTAAAAGTCAAAAACAACAGATGCTGGAGAGGCTGTGCAGAAAAGGGAACACTTACATACAGTGCTGGTGGGAATGTAAATTAGTTCAGCCTCCATGGAAAGCAATTTGAAGATTTCTCAAAAAACATAAAACAGAAGTACCATTCAACCCAGAAATCCCATTACTGGGTATATATCGAGCAGAAAATAAATCATCTCACCAAAAAATGTATGTACTCATCTGTTCATTGCAATAGTATTTCCAATAGTAAAAACATGGAATCAACCTAGGTGCCCATCAATGGTGAACTGGATAAAGAAAATATAATACATATACACCATGGAATACTATATAGTCATTAAAATGATTTAAATCACGCCCTCTGCAGCAACATCAATGCAGCTGGAGGCCATTATCCTAAGTGAATTAACACAGGAACAGAAAACCAAATACCACATGTTCTCACTTATAAGAAGTAGGAGCTAAACATTGAGTACTCATGGATATAAACATAGCAAAAATAGACACTGGGGACTAGTAGAGGAGGAAGGGAGGAGGAATGGAGTGGGGCAATGGTTGAAATACTAACTATTGGATACTACGCTTAGTACCTGGGTAAGAGGATCAATTGTACCCCAAATCTCAGCATTGTGCAATATACTCATATAACAAACACGAACATGTACTTCCTAAATCTAAGATAGAAGTTGAAGTTTTTTTTAAAGTACATGCTCCACTGATATCACTAAGATGGCAGAATAGAAAGCCCCATGCCCTAGTTCCCCCATGAAGACACTGACTCAACAATATATGAATCAAATTGCCTGTGTGAACTTCAGAAAAATAGTTAAAAGATTGCAGCCCCACTGGTAAGACCAAAGCTGAGAAAACTGGCATTGAAGCAGGTAAGAAAGTTTGTTGCATTTACTTGCCATAGTCCTTCCTCATACTGGCACACAAAGCAATAGAGAAAAAACTCCCATCTCTAAGCATCTCTCTTGGAAGGGAAAGAGAAGAGTGAAACCTGCATCAACTTTCTGGCTTTCCAGGGGACTGCCTTAGGGACTGGTTTCTGTCACACCTAATTCAGACTACTAATGGGAAACAACATATCTGGGAGACTTGGTGGCTGCTGAGAACAGAAGCAAGCATGGCAGCTTATTACTGCTCTAGAGAGACTGGTACTGCATATAGACACCAGGTAAAGCAAGAGAATACGAGCTCCTAAAAATGAAACCTGTGTAAATTACTTTATCTGGAAAAGTACACACACAGGTCCAGAGAAGATGCATCACCAGAAAAAGTTTGAGAGACTCCTAGAATCTATGCCCAGCTAATTGGTGAAGGTCTGTATGAAGCCAGACAATGAACAATAGAATAGGTGTTTTTTTAATGCCCAAATGTAAACAAAAGATCTCAAGACATACAATTAAACAAAAAAACAAGGCTAAATTAAAGGAACAAAATAAATCTCCAGACACTGTACCTAAAGAAAAAAGATTTGTAAATAACATGACAAAAACTTCAAAGTTACGATCTTAAAAATCTCAATGAGTGGCCAGGCGCGGTGGCTCAAGCCTGTAATCCCAGCACTTTGGGAGGCCGAGACGGGTGGATCACGAGGTCAGGAGATCGAGACCATCCTGGCTAACACGGTGAAACCTCGTCTCTACTAAAAGAATACAAAAAACTAGCTGGGCGAGGTAGCGGGTGCCTGTAGTCCCAGCTACTCGGGAGGCTGAGGCAGGAGAATGGCGTAAACCCGGGAGGCGGAGCTTGCAGTGAGCTGAGATCCGGCCCGCTGCACTCCAGCCTGGGCGACAGAGCGAGACTCCATCTCAAAAAAAAAAAAAAAATCTCAATGAGTTAAAAGACAACACAGATACAGTGCTAAACAAAATGTGGAAAATGATGCACAAACAAAATGAGAATATCAACAGATAGGATCTATTGAATTTTAAAAAAAATATAAACTGGAACTGAAGAATCCAATAAACGAACTGAAAAATTCACTAGAGAGGTTCAGCAGAAGATTTGATCAAGCAGAAGAAACAATCGGTGAACTTGAGGACAAGTCTTTTGAAATTTTCAGGTCATAGGAGCAAAAGAAAACGAATGAAGAAAAGTGGAGAGGGCTTTCCACATGGTTTCATGTGGAAACCATGAAGTGGACCAATATAGGCATTGTGGGAGTCATAGGAGGAGAACAAAGAAAAAAGGGGGAAGAAAATCTATCTGAAGAAATCATCACCAAAATCTTCCCAAATTTCATGAGAGAAATGGACATACAAGTTCAAGAAGCTCAATTACAACTAGAACAAATCCAAAGAGACTCATACTAACTGTATTTAATCAAACTGTCAAAAGCCACAGAGAAAGAATGTTAAAAGCAGCAAGAGAAAAGTGCTCTCATATACAACCAAGCTCCCATAACTGTCAGCAGATTTCTCAGTGAAACCTTACAGGACAGAAGGGATTGTTATGATACATTCAAAATACTAAAAAAAATAAAAACAGCCAACTAAGAAAATTGTATCTGGGAAAGCTATCATTCAAAAGTGAAGAAGAGGCTGGGTGCCGTGACTCACATCTGTAATCCCAGCACTTTAAGAAGCTGAGGCAGGTGAATCACTTGAGGCCGGGGGTTGAAGACCAGCCTGGCCAATATGGTAAAACCTCATCTCTACTAAAAATGAAAAAATTAGCCGGGTGTGGTGGCACATGCCTGTAATCTCAGCTACTCAGGAGGCTGAGGCACAAGAATCTCTCCAGCCTGGGAGGCAGAGGTTGCAGTGAGCCAAGATGACACCACTACACTCCAGCCTGGGTGACAGAAGGAGACTCTGTTTCAAAAAACAAATTTTTTAAAAAGTGAAGAAATTAAGAATTTCCCAGATAAACAAAAGCTGAGAGAATTCATTGCCACTAGATTCACCCTAAAACAAATACTAAAGGGAATCCTTTAAGTTGAAGTGAAAGACTGGTAGATAGAATCATGAAAGCATATGCAAGATTTCTGGTAAAAGTAGATATATACATAAATACAGAATACTGTAATATTGTAATGTTAGTGCATAAATCACTTTTAATTCTCATACAGAATTCAATTGACTTGTCCTCAAATTCACTGATTCTTTCTTACATTCTTTTAATACATTTCTTTAAAAATGTATTAAAATAGCTATAAAATCTATGATAAATGAATGATGTAAAAATAAGTAATTTGCGACACCAGTAACATAAATGGGGATGGGGGAATATCTGAAGGAATAGAGGGCTTTTTGTATACAATTGAAGTTAAGTTGTTTTCATCTTAAAATGGTTATAATTTTAATATCTTTAGTATGTTTTATGTAATCCCCATAAAGATAACAACAAACAAATACTTATAGAAGATACACAAAAGGAAATGAGAAAGGAATCAAAACATACCACTCCAGAAAATCAATGAAACACAAGAGATAGCAGCAAGAGAGGAACAAAAGGACAAAATACACAAGATATACAGAAATACTGAGCAAAACAGCAATATTAACTCCTTCTCTATAAAGAATTGCTTTAAATGTAAATGGATTAAACTTCCCAAGACCTAGATTGGTGCAATGACTAATAAAAAACAAGATCCAACTATATGTATACAAAAGACTTACGTTAGCTCAAAAGCACTCACAGGCCAAAAGTGAAAAGAAAGGAAAACATATTCCATGCTAATGTTAACAAAGAGAGAGCACGGGTCACCATATTTATATCAGACAGATAAAATTTAACTCAAAAGCTGCCCCAAGAGAGAAAGAAAGAAGATATGGCAATTATAAATATATATGCACCCAATATCAGAGCACCTAAATATATAAGACAAACATTACAGAAGTAAAGGGAGAAATAGACACCACCACAATAAGTGGGAGCTAAGGTATGATTAGGAGACATTGATAAATGCTTATCTACAGTAAGTAAGAAAACGGAAAGAAGATTCAAATGACTAAAATGAGATGTGAAATGGAAGATATTACAAAATATCTGCAGAAATAAAAGGATTGTAAGAGACTACTGTGAACAATTATATGCCAACAAATTAGGTAACAGAAGAAATTCATAGAATTCTAGAAACATACCACCTGCCAAGACTGATGGATGAAGAAATAAAAATCTGAATAGATCAATAACTAGTAGGGAAATTAATCTGTAATCAAAACCTCCCAACAAAAAAAGCCAAGAATCGGAAGACTTCACTAGTGACTACCGTACATTTAAAGAAGAATTAACACTAATCCTCCTGAAATGATATCAAAAAATCGAAGAGGAGGAAATCTTTCTGAACTCATTTGATGAGGTCAGCATTTTCCTGGTATCAAAACTAGAAAAAGATACTATGATAAAACAACAGGCTAATATGCCTGATGAAGATTGATATAAAAACTCTCAGCAGAATACTACAAACCACTCCAATAATATACTAAAAGGGTTAAACACAATGACCAGCTGGGATTTATTTCTGGAATGTGAAAATTGTTCAACACATGAAAGTCAACGTAATAAACCACATTAAGAGAATTAAGAACAAAAACCACATGATTACCTCAACTGGTGCATAAAACCCATTTGACAAAATCCAACATCCTTTACTAATAGAAACACTCAGCAAACAAGAGAAGGAAAGTATCAACAGAAGGAAAGTATCTCTACACGATAAAAGTCATATATATAAAGCCTACAACTAACATCATACTCAATTTTTCTGTTTCAATAGGTTTTGGGGGAACAGATGGTGTTTGGTTACATGAATAAGTTCTTTAGTGATAATTTCTGATATTTTGGTGCACCCATCATGCAAGCAGTGTACACTGTACCCAATGTGTAGTCTTATCCCTCACCCATCTCCCATACTTTCCCCTGACTCCCCAAAGTCCATTGTATTATTCTTATGCCTTTGCATCCTCATAGCTTAGCACCCACTTATGAGTGAGAATATACGATGTTTGGTTTTCCATTCGTGAGTTACTTCACTTAGAATAATGGTCTTTAATTCCATCCAAGTTGCTGCCAATGCCATTATTTCATTTCTTTTTATGGTTGAGCAGTATTTTGTTATATATATATGTGTGTGTGTGTGTATACATATATATGGAGTATATATATG
>NW_016811596.1:3556433-3616633 GCF_001698545.2 Rhinopithecus bieti
ATGCACAAGTATCTTTTTCATATAATCACTTTTTTTCCTCTGGGTAGATACCCAGTAGTGGGATTGCTGGATCAAAGGTAGTTCTACTTTTAGTTCTTCAAGGAATCCCCATAATGCTTTCCACAGTGGTTGTACTGGTTTACATTCCCACCAACAGTGTAAAAGTGTTCCCTTTTCACCACATCTATGCCAATATCTATTATATTTTGATGTTTTGATTATGGCCATTCTTGCAGGAGTAAGGTGGTATCTCATTGTGGTTTTGATTTACATTTCCCTGATCATTAGTGATGTTGAGCATTTTTTCATAAGTTTTGTGGTCATTTGTATACCTTCTTTCGAGAATTGTCTATTCATGTCCTTAGCCCACTTTTTGATGGGATTGTTCGTATTTTTCTTGCTGATTTGTTCGAGTTCTTTGTAGATTCTGGATATTAGTCTTTTGTTGGATGTATAGATTGCAAAGATTTTCTCCCACTTTGTGTGTTGTCTGTTTACTCTGCTGATTATTTCTTTTGCTGTGCAAAAGCTTTTTAGTTTAATTAAGTCCCAACTACTTATCTTTGTTTAGGTTGCATTTGCTTTTGGTTCTTGATCATTAAGTCTTTGCCTAAGCCAATGCCTAGAAGGGTTTTTCCAATGTTATCTTCTAGGATTTTTATGGTTCCAGTTCTTAGATTTAAGTCCTTGATCCATCTGAGTTGATTTTTGTATAAGGTGAGAAATGAGGAGCCAGTTTCATTCTTCTACATGTGGCTTGCCAATTATCCCACCACCATTTGTTGAATAGGGTGTCCTTTTCCCACTTTATGTTTTTGTTTGCTTTGTTGAAGATGTTTGACTGTAAGTATTTGGCCTTATTTCTGGGTTCTCTATTCTGTTTCATTGGTCCATGTGT
This sequence comes from Rhinopithecus bieti, assembly GCF_001698545.2. NCBI lineage: Eukaryota > Metazoa > Chordata > Mammalia > Primates > Cercopithecidae > Rhinopithecus > Rhinopithecus bieti. The sequence goes on from NW_016811596.1 coordinate 3,557,332, forward strand.
CTATTTTTATACCAATAGCATGTTGTTTTGGTGAATATAGCCTTATAGTATAGTTTGGAGTTAGGTAATGTAATGCCTCCAGATCTCTTCTTTTTGCTTAGTCTTGCTTTGGCTATGCAGCTCTTTTTTGATTCCATATGAATTTTAGATTTTTTTTTTCTAGTTCTGATAAGAATGATGGTGGCATTTTGATGGAAATTACATTGAGTTTGTAGATTGCTTTTGGCAATATGGTCATTTTAACAATATTGATTCTAACCATCCATGAGCATAGGATGTGTTTCCATTTGCTTGTGTCATCTGTGATTTCTTTCAGCAGTGTTTTGTAGTTTTCCTTAGAGAGGTCTTTCACCTCCTTGGTTAAGTAAATTCCTAAATGTTTTTGTTTTGCAGTTACTGTAAAAGGGGTTGAGTTCTAGATTTGATTCTCAGCATGGTCACTGCTAGTGTATAGCAGAGCTACTGATTTGTGTACATTAATTTTGTAACCTGAAGCTTTGCTGAACTCATTTATCAGTTCTAGGAACGTTTTGGATGAGTCTTTAGGGTTTTCTAGGTATAACCATGTCATCAGCAAACAGCGATGGTTCAAATTCCTCATTACCAATTTGGATGCCCTTTGGTTTTTTTATCTTGTCTGATTGCTCTGGCTAGGACTTCCAGTACTATGTTGAATAAAAGTGGTGAGAGTGGGCATCCTTGTCTTGTTCCAGTTCTCAGGCGGAATGCTTTTAACTTTTCCCTGTTGAGTATAATGTTGGCCATAAGTTTGTCATAGATGACTTTTATTACCTCAAGCTATGTCCCTTCTAGGCTGATTTTACTGAGGGTTTCAACAATAAAGATATGCTGTTTTTTTGGTCAAATACTTTTTCTGGCTCTATCGAGATGATCATATAATTTTTGTTTTTAATTCTGTTTATATGGTGTATCACATTTATTGACTTGCAGATGTTAAACCATCCTTGCATCCCTGGATCATACTAAATTTTGAGAAATTAAAAGTTTTTCCTCTAAGATTCAGAACAAGGCAAGAAAGCCCATTCTCATCACTTCTTTTCAGCATAGTACTGGAAGTCCTAGCCAGAGCAACTTGGTAAGGAAGAGAAAAAAATTATCCAAATCAGAAAGTAAGAAGTAAAATTATCTCTGTTCACAGATGACATAATCTTATATTTAACGAACCCTAAATATTCGACAAAAAATATCTTAGAACTCATAAGCAAATTCAGCAGTTTCAGAATGGAAAATCAATGTAGAAAAAAATAGTATCATTTCTAAACACTAAAAATAAACAATCTAAAAAGAAACTTGAGAAAATAATCTCATTAAAGGCCACATGTGGTGGCTCACACTTGTAATCCCAGCACTTTGGGAGGCCGAGGTGGGTGGATCACTTGAAGTCAGGAGTTCAAGACCAGTCTGGCCAAGATGGTGAAACCCCGTCTTCAATAAAAATACAAAAATTAGCCAGGCATGGTGGTGGGCACCTGTAATCCCAGCTACTTGGGAGGTTGAGACAGAGAATTGCTTGAACCCAAGAGGCAGAGGTTGCAGTGAGCCAAGATTGCACCACTGCACTCCAGCCTGGGCGACAGAGCGAGACTCTGTCTCAAAAAAAAAAAAAAAGTTGCTCAACATCACTAATTGTTAAAGGAATACAAATCAAAATCACAATGAGATATTACTTCACATCCATTAGGATTGCCACTATTCAAAAAGCAAAACAGAAAAGAACAAGTGTTCACCAGAATGTGAAGTGAGACCCTTGGGTACTCTTGTGGGTGATGTTAAATGGCACAGTCATCATGAAAACGGTATGAAGGTTCCTCAAAAAATTAAAAATAGAGCTAACATGTGATCCAGCAATCCCACTTGTGGGTATTTATCCAAAGAACTGAAAGCAGAAACTCTAAAAGATTATTTGCACATCCACATTCATAGCGGAATTATTCACAATGGCCACAAAGTGGAAGAAACCTAAATGACAACTGACAAGTAAATGAATGGAAATGTGGCATCTTATGTGTTCTCACAACAAAAAAGGAGAAAAAGAAGGCTAAATATATGAGGTAATAGATATATTAATTAGTTTGACTGTGGTAACCATTTCATAATACATTTGTATATCAAATCATCACAGTGTACACCTTAAATATATGCTACTTTTGGTGGTCAGCCACACTCCAATAAACCTGGAAAATAAGAAATCAAATAAAACAAAGAAACAAAAACAAGTGTGAGACACACATACAATGGAATGTTATTGAGCCCTAAAGTGAAAGAAAGTCCTGTCTTATATGAGAACATGGATGAATCTTGAGGATATTATACTAAATGAAATAGATTATTCAAAAAATGACAGATACTAAATAATTTCACTTGTATACAGTATTTAAAATAGTCTAACTCATAGAAACAGAAAGTAGAGGAGTGATTGCCAGGGCTTTCAGGGATGGGGAAATGCTAGTTGTTGTTCAACGGGTGGGGAGTTCCGGTTTTGCAAGATGAAAAATTTCTAGAAATCTGTTGCCCAGTAATGTGAAAATAGTAAATGCTACTGAACTGTACACTTAAAAATGGTTATGACAGTAAATTTTGTGTTATGTGTTTTTTCTACAATTAGATAATTTTTTCAGTGGAAACAGTACCTGCTCTGCTTCTGTGTTGAACACAACCAAATGTGCTCCCATCTCAACACAGTTCTGCTCACTCTCGGACCAAACGTTCTTTTCACTGGAAATGAAGTAGCAACTGGAACCAAATGACTTCCAAGAAGCTGGGCAACATCCCCAGGCTAGTTTTGTGTTACATGAAAAAAAAAGAGTGAGTGAAAGATGTGATAAATAAGATGAAGGATCTGCGGGCTTTGTAGAGACAGTTTCTTAATTCATGTTTTTACTGTTTCCTGAATTATATAATTTGAGGCCCTAGAATTGATTTCAAATAAATATTCTTTAGCATTAAGTCCTCAATATTTACTAAAGTTTACCTGCAGAATTTGTCTCCATTTTCTTTTTTGCAAAAAAAAAAAAAGAAAAAAGTCATTATTGAGTTTTGTTTTTCATGTCCCTTGTACATTATAAGCACCAAGCCCTCTCAGAATTTTAAATGACTAACACAGACGAACCTAGAAACCCAGTTCTGCTCAGTAATCTTGGGCAAGCCACAAAGCCTTGGATTTTCAAAATGATAACTATTCACAGGTTGGTTATGAGAATTAGAATTATGCCTCATTAGAATTCTGGCTCCCCCATTTATCATGTATGTCTTCGAGCAAATTCATAACCTTCCTGAGCCTCAATTATTGCATCTCTAAAATGGAAATAATAATAGTGCCAACCTCACAGGGGTATTTAATCACATAATATGTATAAAGCATTTTAAAAGATGCTTAACATAGAATAATTGCTCAATAAATGTTACCTATTACTAATTTTCACACAGTATTAAATGCTTAAGAATCTTAAACAATTAGCAGTTCTCTCCCCTTACAAGTACCAGTTTGCCACTCTTCTAGGATTAAAAAAATCCATAGCTAGCCATATATAAATCCACTGATATATTTTGATTATATTTATAATCAATATGATTTTGATTACATATAGTTTAAACAAATATATATGTATGCTTAAATAGTAAATTGTTTAGATTTGTTTGGTTTTGAAATTTTAAACAGCAATTATAATATATGTGATCTTCTTGGGCTTATTTTTTTATTTTGCATTGCTAATATTCATCCATATTATTACATATAGTTCTATTTTATTCATTTTTTACATTATTATATCATTACATATTAAGTGATTAAAACCGAAAAGCTTATTCTTCCTTTTATAATATTATAAAATGAATAAAAGAGATTAACCATATCTATATTATTTGCATATTGGCTGCTTTTAGAAATATACCTCCACTGTGCATTCTGCTCATTATTAATGATTGCTTTAAATTTAAATCTCAAAGTATGTATTAACATATGATTTGAATTTTGAAAGTCAAATTTGACTGACTTTGCCAATTGAGCTATATACGCCAAACATTTTTTATAAGTTGAACATGTGAAATTGCCAGCTCCAAGGCCGACAAAAAATATTGTCAGCTGTGATCAGTAAAAGCATCTGTCAAAAAGGTATACTAACATTAATAATATTTTATTTTCTCAATTTATGCTGAGAATAATGAGCTGATCAAGTCATTTTGCAAGTGTAGAAAGTAACAAATGTAAATCACAATCATTTGGTAAGCCTTATTAGAACACTTTTTGGTATACTTTTGAGAAAGTAAATAACTACTGAGAAATAACAAATCTTTTGCAAAATTGTTCTATAATATTTCTTATTCTTTACTTTCTATAACATTGGGAGTAACCTGATCAAATTCTCAGTTTACAAACCATTATAAATCATTTTTGACAATAGATCACTATATCATCTTAAGCAGACAATGCTGAAAGAATATCAAAATTGAGTGACATTCAAACAAAGCCTTTTCATTCTTATCCACTGACTTAGGTGAGCAAGATTTTTCAGTTAATGTCATTAAACTGGAAAATAGGAGCTGAATTGGTGTTGAATATGTTAGCAATAATATTATAATTACATTTGATAGCATTTTTTCAAAGTTCCACTAATCTCATTAAGATGTAGACTTCCAATAGTTTTACTTAATTATTGATGATTTATCAAAATCTATAATAACTTTGTGATGTTTTGATATCATCTCCTGATAATAATTAAGATAGTAAATCAATTCAGAACACATTTTATAACACTCGAAGCCTAAAGGTCCACAAGAAATTAAAATATTAGGCATGTTTATCTACATATTTTGGCAGATGAGAAAAGTATCATGTAAATTTTAGTTCAAGGAGATAGAAGAAATGATGTAAAACATCCAACTGTTAAATAATACATGTTTATTTTTGTTTTAATGGGTGATGGGGGTTAACACTTTGAAATAGTATTTACACACAAGTAAATACATTTTAAGAGAGAAATAACAGTTTTGTTTTTTAAAGTCAATATTTACAACGTTCCAGAAATTAAAGCTTTTGCTTCTATAGCATGATGAAAATTCTGATGTCAAATTAAACTGTATCGGAGGGTACATATGTTTTCAGAATCCTTTTTGGGGACTGACAAGCAAAACAGTTAAAAGAAAACTGGCCTAGGCAGAGTGCAGGGGGATTGAAGGGACTCTAGCTCTTCCTTTGCAGCTGAACGTCTCCACACTGACTGCAACCGAGTGGAAAACAAACTGAACAAGATACGATGTGGATGTAAGTTATTTTTTAACTTTAATCAAAATGGAAATTTTGTGTATGGGCTTTATTTTTATTTTTCATTGTAATGATGATTTGAAAGAATGTTGTTAAAATTGGAGCATTTTTATTTACTGACATGGTATTATACAAAACAATTGTATTTTATCACATAAGATTTTCTGTAACTTTAAGTAGTTGTATTGAACAGCTTGACTGGTCATTTATATTGGATATACTTAGGGGGCAAATTAACAGTCTCTTATACCAGATGGATATGGAGTTAATTTAATTAATATCCATCTCTGTCCCATTTCAGGGCATTCGGAAGGCAAAAGCTAAGTGCCCATTGTTGCTTCCAGGAAAATATTCATTCAAATGTTACTTGTTGAAGCAGTGTTCCACATAGGTAGGAAGAAGACTATGCACTCCACTTCTCTTTCCCTTTTTCTTTTCTTTCTTTTTTTTTTTTTTTTNCTATAGCATGATGAAAATTCTGATGTCAAATTAAACTGTATCGGAGGGTACATATGTTTTCAGAATCCTTTTGGGGACTGACAAGCAAAACAGTTAAAAGAAAACTGGCCTAGGCAGAGTGCAGGGGATTGAAGGGACTCTAGCTCTTCCTTTGCAGCTGAACGTCTCCACACTGACTGCAACCGAGTGGAAAACAAACTGAACAAGATACGATGTGGATGTAAGTTATTTTTTAACTTTAATCAAAATGGAAATTTTGTGTATGGGCTTTATTTTATTTTCATTGTAATGATGATTTGAAAGAATGTTGTTAAAATTGGAGCATTTTATTTACTGACATGGTATTATACAAAACAATTGTATTTTATCACATAAGATTTTCTGTAACTTTAAGTAGTTGTATTGAACAGCTTGACTGGTCATTTATATTGGATATACTTAGGGGCAAATTAACAGTCTCTTATACCAGATGGATATGGAGTTAATTTAATTAATATCCATCTCTGTCCCATTTCAGGGCATTCGGAAGGCAAAAGCTAAGTGCCCATTGTTGCTTCCAGGAAAATATTCATTCAAATGTTACTTGTTGAAGCAGTGTTCCACATAGGTAGGAAGAAGACTATGCACTCCACTTCTCTTTCCCTTTTCTTTTCTTTCTTTTTTTTTTTTTTTTGACTGTCCTAAATTGCTTATTAGGTATGAATTTCACAAACTTTACTTATATTAGCAGTAACGGTGGAGCTGGAGAGTATTGCGCATTCTCTAAGCTGCCTGATGAGAACCACCAATAGTGTGGTGGAACTTCTGGCCCCTTCCATGGCCATGGCTCTTTCAACCTGCAGATGTCAGCCCACGCATCTCCCTGTGCTTGTGGACTGGTTTGGTGTCAGGATTTCTTCTGAGAGCTTTATAGAATGGATCAATGAGGATAACCCCCAAAAATTTTTATGTGGAATCTTCACCAAGGCAGTAAAAATTCAGGACTCTTAGAGACCCCTAGGGGTGTCCAGCTCGCTCCTCTGCAACAGACTGAAGGCTTGGAGCAAAATTTGGCTGGTTAACACCATGATAGACAGGCTCGCCGTAAGCTGCACCCTTAGGAACTGGGTGTTTTTGGCCACCACGGCGAACACGAATCCTATATATAAGTAACCTTGGTTGACCTTGTAGCCCAGTCGGCCCGCTTTATCAGGCCAGGTGGGTGGGGAGCACTGTGGAGAGCTGTGGAGAGCAGAGAGCTGGCGGTACTGCCCCTAGCAGACCCTCAGAAGCAAGCTCAGGACATCAGACTGCTTCTTTTTCCATAGCTGGTGGATGTACTTGTATGCACCCATCTTGACTTACCTGATGGCTGCCGCCAGATGGAAAGGCTCTTACCCTTTTCCATGAAGCTGACTGATATGGTTTGGTTCTGTGTCCCCACCCAAATCTCACCTCGAATTGTACTCCCATAATTCCCACGTGCTGTGGGAGGGACCTTGTGGGAGACAATTGAGTCGTGGGCGTAGTTTCCCCCATACTGTTCTCCTGGTAGTGAATAAGTCTCACAAGATCTGATGGTTTGATGAGAGGAAACCCACTTCACTTGGCTCTCGTTCTTCTCTTGTGTGCTGCCATGTGAGACGCGACTTTCACCTTCCACCATGATTGTGAGGTCTCCCTAGCCATGTAGAACTGTGAGTCCAATAAAACTCTTTTTTTTGTAAATTGCCCAGTCTCGAGTATGTCTTTATCAGCAGCATGAAAACTGACTAATACACCAACCATAATCCTAAATTCAACTCTGCCAACTCTCCACATATGAAGTTAACAACAGTATATTTTGGACAGGCATCAGTCTCATCCTGAACCAATTTGACCAGGACTAATGCTAGTATTTGGGATGGAGATGGGTAGTATTAATTGGAAACCTTAAATGTCGAAAAAAATATTGTACACATTTGATGGAGGGTGAGAGGAATGTAAAAACTGTAAGAATTGTTATGAATAATTTCCAGGGTTGGCCTGAGCAAATTACATGCATGTAGGTTTATAATATTTACCAAGCTCAAGAAGTGTGAAGAAGGAATTATTTTGGGGGCATGTCTAGAGCCTGATATGAACATGTATGTTTAGAGAAATTATGAAAATATCCGAGCAGAGACTTTCATAAAACATACACACACAAATGCACAATAGAATAACCAATCTTGAGCTCAACCCTGTTCTCTCCCTGAGAAAAAAGAAAGTCTATGTAAGCATTTTAAAGCTTTACCTGTCACCTCTGTCCCTTCACTGAAGCAGGTGAGACTTGAATGATATGAGCGTAGTTCAGACAGCCTTTTGCCAGTTTTGCCATATGTAAAATGGTAAGTTACTGGGAAGGAAGAAGGAGGATTAGTGTCCATCTATTATTTTGCTATAAAGCCTTGAGCTCTATATCTGTACAGTGCTGGCTTACCTCTGACCCCCATCACTCTTTCTCTCTGCAAGCCCAATAAAAACCATGCCAAATTACTATTTGCTTGTATTCATTTATCTTACTTGTTTTTTTATATATATCTCCCATTTAATTTTGTGGTCTTTTCACTATTAGAATTTAGGCTCCATACTCTTGAACAGAGATTCTGCCTGTTTCCCACAACAATTAATCACAAACACAACTTAAAGGTTTCAAAACATCTCATATACCCCGTAAAGATATACACCTACTATATACCCACGATTTTAAAATAACAATTCAAAAATATTTTATTATAAAAAAAGGAGGAAGTCTGNCCCGTCTCAGCCTCCCAAAGTGCTGGAATTACAGGCTTGAGCCACCGCGCCCGGCTGTATGAACATTAACTTTTATGTTAATGTTCACTTTCAGCAAGACCCTTTATCTCTCAGGATCTGATCTGATTCTTCACTCATTTCCTTTTTGTCCTTCTATAACAAAAGCTCAGTACAGTCAAATCTTTCTGCCCTGCTCTTAGTTCATGTTTTGAGATCCTGAATTTGTGTTTCTTTTTATGAAATATCTATTCTTAAACCCCTTCTCTCTTGCACTTGATTCTGAAAAGTAAAACAGATTCTAACTTTGGTGATAATTACTTGTATTTTACTAAATATTGTAAGATTTATTTAAATCTCTGAGGGAGCTACATCTATGACCTGATTGACAGGGGAAGTCACTTTCATTCCCTCCCAGACTATTCAACAACTATTTTTAATCACCTTATCAATGAGTAGAAATCCAAATTGTGAATCAGAGAAGAAAAAGGTCTTTAAGACTTCTCACACAATGAACTTGAGACATGTATTTGGAGGCAAGCAGAACAGGGAAGAAATATTGTATTCTCTTTATCTCCATCATTACATTTGAATACTTTTTCCTCTCACATTGGAAAGGTTCTGTACATGAATCAAAGAATCTAATATAGAATATCACAATTATGACAGCAATTAGAGTTGCACTCCCAATACAAGACTTTTGTGACTAGGGAACACATGATTACCAGTGAATCCAGTCCTGAAAGATGGTGTCTTAGATGATGGCTACAAGGAACAACATGGATATATGAGGCCATGATTCAGAAAATGCTCATAAAACCAGGTAAACTAAATCTACAAGAATTCAGTTTTCAAAAGATAGAAGAAGAACAACAAAGGGAAAAGGAGAAATCAAGGAAAGTGTGACATTCCAAGTAAGAACTGATGTATTAATGGGGCAGAGGAGAATATATCCTAGGAAACCTGTATGGAATATTCAAGGGAAAAGAAGCAAAGAAAATGCACCTCAGTGAAGAACTTACCCACACAGCTCACAATGAAGCAAGCACTGAGGAGTGCAATGGAAATCCCAGCCACAGACCAGAGTCTCAGGGACCACCAGCCTCTTTTCTCTGTCCAATCAGGAAGACAACAAATGCAGTTACCAGGGGGCCGGGGAGCCAAAACCCCCAGGAAGCTTACAGCAATGAACAAACTAGATGAAGAACCTCAGAGCAGTTAAAAACCTAAAGCAAGAAGAAAGCTTACAAACTCCCTCAGAATAAATAACCGGGTAGTAGCTCTGTGGCCCCAAAGAATACAGGTAAAACATATGCTCAGCCAACTGGAATTTCCATATCTTTATTCTTTCTTCTTGCTTTAGGTTTTTAACCTAAATGTTTCCATTTAGGTTAAACCTAATCATGTTTCCATTGATTTCCTTTCTCAAAACATCACTTTTGTCTCCCATTTCTCATATCCCTGTATTGATATTTGGTTTCTTCAGTATATCCAAGAGATATCTGCACTCCCATGTTTATTGCACTATTCACAGTAGCCAAGATATGAAATCAACCTAAGTGTCTATCAACAGATGAATGAATAAAGAAAATGTAGTATAATATATACAATGGCATATTATCGCCCCATAAAAAAGAATAAAATCCTGCCATTTGCAACAACATATATGGAACCAGAGGACATCATGTTAAGTGAAATGAGCCAGGCACAGAAAGACAAATATTGCATGTTCTGACTCATATGTGGGAGCTAAAAAAATTGATCTCACGGAGGTAGTGAATAGAATGGTGGTTACCAGAGGCCAGGAAGGTTAATGGGGAAAAGAAGATAAAGAAGGGTTGTTTCATGCCTACAAAAATACAATTAGCTAGAAGAAATAAAATCTAGTGTCCCTTAGCACAGTAGGACAACTGTAGTTAACATTTTTATTTTTTTTGACATGGAGTCTCACTTTGTCACCCACGCTGGAGTAGAATGAGGCAATCTTGGCTCACTGCAACCTCCACCTCCTGGGTTCAAGTGATTCTCTTGCCTCAGCCTCCTGAGTGGCTAGGATTACAGGCACATGCCACCATGCTCAGCTTATTTTTGTCTTTTTAGTAGAGACGGGATTTCATTATGTTGGCCAGGCTGGTCTCGAACTCCTGACCTCAAGTGATCCACCCACCTCAGCCTCCCAAAGTGCTGAGATGACAGGTGTGGGCCACTGAGCCTAGCCCAACAATCATTTATTGTATATTTCAAAATAGCTAGAAGCGTAGATTTGGAATGTTCCAAACACAAAGAAATGATAAATATTTGAGATAATGGATAACCTAATTTTCCAGACTTTATCATTACACATCATATTCTTATATCAAAATATCACATGGAGCCCATTAATATGCACAACTATTTTGTATCCATTAAAAAAAATTTTAAACATTATTGATGGACATGCAAAGGGTTGAAGCTAAAGTCAAATTTTCATGCATTAAAAATGGGAAGCTTTTTTCTTACAAAAAAATTAGAAAAGCAAGTACAAAAACAAACTCAGGGTAATTGGAAAGAATACTGCTGTCTGGATTTCAAGATTAGTCAAAAGACTTTTAAGAGCAGATATCTAATAATCAATTATTTCCCTGATTACCTTCTATCATGTAAATCTTTTCTGTCTCCCTAAACTTTCAATAAAATCTGATACAAACCTCCCAAAAAATATTTGCTTTCTTATCCTTTCAATTGCTTGTGGCTCTGGCTCTGAAGAATGACTCTTTCAAATTCCTTTCCGTCTCCTATGTTGGTCCAATCACTAGCTCTTCAATCTCTTCTTTGTCTACTTCTTCTCTCCAGGTGATCTTATTTCATCATACACTTCCACTTTCCTCGGAAACAGAGGAAATACTCACCTGTACTTTGAGGTTGCCGCTCTTGCATCATTATGCAGGCTCCCTGTGTTGAGAAGGTCCGGGAACCTTTTGTATCTCTTGCCCAGAATATGCTGCCCAGAGACCCAGCTTCATTTAAAAAAGGTAGAGCTCAGGGACAAACTGCTACACAGTCTCATAGGACTAAGAGACTTCTAACATTAAGTGTACCTCAAAAGAAGAAGTCACAGTTACAACTAAAGTTTCCAGTGATTTTGAAACATGGGATTAAAAAAAGAAAAAAGAGGAATTGAGAAACATTGAAAACCACTCATGAGAACTTTGACAAGAATACTTAGATCATTTCTTCAGTTCCTAATATAAAATTTCTCTGTCTGATTCCTATTCATTCTGGCAGGCAAAATAGAAAATTTCGTATCTCCCAAAAGAAATCCGTTTAGAGACCTTGGTTAAATTAAGTGCTCCCTAACTAACCTTTACAGTGGTTACTTATTTTATGCAAGCCTTAATCCCTGTGTTGAACAGTGTCCTCAGAAGTAAGCAAAAGTCTGATTGAATGGATATGGTTTAGATACGAAGGGTAAGATAGTAAACAACAAAACGCATGAACATTGTTAAGGAATGTGATTGCAAAACGAAACATTCTGAAATCACTCTGCAAAAGTAATGAAAGATTCTTATTGCATCCAGACTAGTACTGGGCAGATGACAGTGATATTTTGTAATCTCCCTGATTAGGTAAAAGGGAGCCTGAAGTGATATAAAATCAGAAACAGGCTTCATGAATTTTATATTGTAGCACAGAAAATATGATTTGCTTTCTTGTCCTCATAGATTCTTAGTAGAGACACTCTCCTGAAAACAAAAGTCAGAGAAACAAGAGAAAAAACAGCAGTTTATCAATGTGTGCTATACCCATCACTCAGGAGAGAACTCAGTTCAAATTATTTATCTCTTTCAAGGCAGTGGCTTACAGGCCTTGCTGAAATAGTATGTTAACAAAGAGCCATAAATCTTATGGAGTGGTGAGAAAGAAAACAAACAGGGCCGGGCGCGGTGGCTCAAGCCTGTAATCCCAGCACTTTGGGAGCGGAGACGCGATTCGAGCAGGGAATCGAGGACCATTCCTGGGCTAACACGGTGGAAACCCCGGTCTCTACTAAAAATACAAAAACTAGCCGGGCGAGGTGGCGGGCGCTGTAGTCCCAGCTGCTCGGGAGGCTGAGGCGGGAGAATGGCGTAAACCCGGGAGGCGGAGCTTGCAGTGAGCTGAGATCTGGCCACTGCACTCCAGACCGGGCGACAGAGCGAGACTCCGCCTAAAAAAAAAAAAAAAAAAAAAAAAAAAAAAAAAAACCTTTATTTGAGGATGTGAGTGCCTTGAAACTATCAAGTCCAGAGTGGACTCATGAGAGAGACATGACAGGAGTTGTGCCTCACTCCCACCTTGAGCTAAATTTACCTCTTACCTCTTGAAACCATTTGCTATGTGGATTCTAGACTAACTGAACCCTACAGTTTAACAGTGTATAGCCAATTACTAATCAGTGTGGTTTCTGTAAACCAATGATAATTTACTGATGAGTAACTTTTCAAATCACTCCCTCTCCTGATTCATTATTTTTTTAATTTTTATTTTTCCATAAGTTATTGGGGTACAGGTGGTATTTGGTTACATGAGTAAGGTCTTTAGTGGTGATTTGTGAGATTTTTGTGCACCCATCACCCAAGCAGTATACCCAGCACCATATTTGTAGTCTTTTATCCTTCGTCCCCCTCCCACTCTTTCCCACAAGTCCCCAAAGTCCATTGTACCATTCGTATGCCTTTTGTGTCATCGTAGCTTAGCTCCGCAAATCATTGAGAACATATGATGTTTGGTTCTCCATTCCTGAGTTACTTCACTTAGAATGATAGTCTCCAATCTCATCCAGGTCAGTGCAAATGCTGTTAATACATTCCTTCTTATGACTGAGTAGCATTCCATTGTGTATCTATACCACAGTTTCTTTATCCACTCATTGATTGATGAGCATTTGGGATGGTTCCGTGATTTTGCAGATTCATTCTTTTTTCTTTAAAATCTTCAGTCTTTCCTTTGTTCTCTAGACCATGTCCCAAGGCAACTTGGAAGTGTTTTCCGAGGTAGCTGTTCTCAACCTTGGCCCAAATAAACTCTCTATATTAATGTGGCTTCAGCTACTTCCTTTAGGATGATAGTGAAAAGACAAGAGAGTATCTTCAGGATTTCAAAAGGAAATGAAATACTGGATAGGTATTTTTACAGGAAGAGTAAAGTCTGCTTCTAAATCCTTTTACAAGTATCATAAAGGAGCTAATCCTTAGCTGGGAAAAGTAGAAAGGAGGGCAGGAAGACCTTCGTCTTTGTAAACTGTTCTGCCAACAAGCAAGCAGAAGGAGGGGAAGAATGTTCTCCCACATTGCCACCTTTTTCAGCTCAACAATATGCAGTTATCTTAGAGAAGTTTATTTTGGTTTCCTCCAATCATTACCCAAGGGCTTTGAAATACCTCATCATTCACATACAGTCTCTAAAATGTAGATCATTCTATTAACATCACAAACATCTCCACATTCTCAAGTGAGCAGTATTGAATACAAGAAAATCTACTATGAATATTGAACTTGTGATATTATAAGAAACATGTATATTTCATTGTTGTTCATCACAGAGTTTCTGAAACCCTAAAACTTCCTGGTTGATAGAAATGATAAGAGCATCTTTGATTATAATATTTGGGTTTTGTCCTCAGCTTCTCAATCATGTTCTAGAGTAATAAAGGTGCGAGAAACAGCTTACGTTATCTATTTGTTTTTTGTTCCCAGTTTCTGAAACAGCTCGAGGTCAATAAAGATGAAAGAAAAAAATTAACAATAATTACCTAGCTGAACATTAAAAAAAAATTTTAAGGTGAAAAGAGTGTCTTTTATTATTCATAACAAGACCTTTTAACCAAGCCTGGTGTCTTTTAACCGAGCCTGGCTCATGAGGTAACTCTTGATGTTCCCCAAGACTGCTCCAGGATAGGGGCTGGTTGCCAGAGGAACCAACCATGTGACTAGAGGATGGAAACTTTCAGCCCCACTCCTCCAGGGAAGAAAAAGGGCTGGAGATTGAGTTCAATCACTAATGGCTAAAGATGTAACCAAACATGCCTTCATAATTTAGCCTCCATAAAAACTCTCAACAATGGTTTTAAACTGAACAGGGATTTTTTTAAGTGACAAGATAGTTATAGCTATAGCGAATAATGAAATACACATTGAGAAACAAGATAAAAGCTCAGAAAACTTCCCCAATGGTTAATTTGAGATGCATTTGATCATAAAAGGACAAGGGGGAAGAACTGGTTATAAGACATCAACGTTTGTTTCCAGTTCCCCTTAGAGACAAACACAAATGCAAGGATTGAGTCACTTGGTGGTCCAGTAAAAGAATACATTCTCCTTAGCTATCTGGAAGTAAAGTAGTTTAAAGACCCCTTTGTTTCTCATCTGTCTCCTATTTATGCTCCCCTAATCACATTCTGGTCTTGACCATTAGCAACCCGAGCTCCATTCTCTTTGCTTCTTTCCACTTCTTTGTCCTGTATAAATTTCTAGATTACAGTGTCATGCCTTTGAATCAAGAGTGCTGAAATAGTAGGAGCAAAGGCAAAAGGAAGAGATATACCAATATAAAATATAATATAAAACAAAATCAAGAGAAAGAATGCTAAATCAGAGAAAAAGCAGAATTGTGTGCAGGCTCAGGTCACATCTCCAGACAAACGTAAGCTGTTTGAGCCTGTCCAGGGAGTAATGCAAAAACAAGCAACGGAGAAGATGGGAACTAGTAGAGATTGAAAATAAAAGCATATACTAGTATACTAGTAGACAGAGATAAAGTGAAAATTGTTGTTTTGGCCTGATCTCTTTTCAAGGAGATGTGAGAGCTGAATTAAAATTATGAACCAAATCCTTTTCCTGAAAGTAGTATTGGGTTGTTCTTTTGAAAACGAGTGTCCATGATTGAACTAAGCAGTCACAACTTGATTCTCTTGTATCTGAATTGAGATAAAAACAATTACATCGATTGCTGGTGACAAACATTGCCCCAGGACATGTTTAGACTTAGATATGAGGTACACACAAATTAGCATAAAATACCCTCAAATACCTGTCTGGCTGCCCCACCATCTGGGAAGTGAGACCCTCTGCCCAGTGGCCGCACTGTCTAGGAAGTGAGGAGTGCCTGTAACCCGCCACCATGCAACCCTCCAGGTGTGAAGTGACAGCCTTGTCTGTGACCTTTCTGCTCTCACCAAGTTTGCATTTTCAACAGTAAAGTTTATTTTTAAATTAAAATAATATATATAGAGATATATGTATATACATCCTCAAATACACAAAACATACAGCATCTCATTATTTTCAATGTATTAGGTTTTTGTTGGTGGTGGTGGTTCGTATTACCACTAGCTAATAAGAAATTCCTTGGAAGTCATTCTTGGAACTATCCTCTGTCCCTGGGATTATATCAAGATTCTAGAGATTATGTAGATCCATAAATTGAAGGAGCAAAAAGTGGCAGTTTTTAGTTCATGGATCCATACTGGTCACATCTGTAGTCTCATGTGCCCCAAGCCCTCAGTGCCATAATACCTCCCCAGTGCTTTGAAGCCGACTTTGTCCTGTTACTTGTTCTCTGTGCAAGAGTTGGTCTACAACAAGCTGCTTCACCATTACTAGAAGTGGGACAGCTCATTTGGGTAACCCTAAATGATTTTGTTTTCCCTTAACCCTTATCAGGGTTTCGGAGTAGTGGAGTTGAGTTGTTGGGAAGTTGAAATCAATCTAGGTAAGTAATTATTAAACTCTTATGGGCCAGTGACCCATGTGAGATTCTGATTAAAGCTTTGAGTCAATAACAGGTTATTATTTTCATAAATACATAACACATAAATTATATATAATATTTTATCAAAATTAACTTCATTAACATAAACAGTATAAGCTATTTTACCCAAAAAAAGTGTCTCTTTTAATTTTATGTAAATATTAAGGTCCTTTGTTTTCTCTTTATATTTCAGCTTTTATTTTAGATACAGTGGGTACATGGGTAGGATTGTTCATTGAGTATATTGGACCCAGCTAGTGAGCACAGTACCTAAAAGATAGTTTTTCAAACCTTGCCCCCATCCTCCCTCTCCCAACTAGTAGTCCACTGTGTCTATTGTTTTCATGTTTATATCCATGTGTGCTCAATGTGTAACTCCCACTCATAAGTGAGGACGTGCAGTATTTGGTTTCCTGATCTGGTGTTAATTCCCTTAGGATTTTGGTCTCCAACTCCATCCATGTGGCTACAAAGGACATGATTCCTTTTTTTTTTTTTTCATGGCTATGTAGTGTTCCATGTTGCATATGTACCACATGTTTTTAATACAATCCACCACTGATGGGCACCTAGGTTGATTCCATGTCCTTGCAATGGTGACTAGCACAGCAATGAAAATATGAGTACATGTGCCTTTTTGATGTAATAATCTGTATTCCTTTGGATATATACTTTAATGCTGCATTGAATGGTAGCTCTGTTTTAAGTTCTTTGAGAAATCTTCAAACTGCTTTCCACAGTGGCTGAACTAAGCTACATTCCCATTAGCAGAGTTTAAGTGTTGCCTTTTCTCCACAGCCTCACCAGCATCTGTTGCTTTTTGACTTTTTAGTAATACCCATTCTGACTCGTGTGAGATGGTATCTCATTGTGGTTTTGATTTGCATTTATCTGATGATTGGTGATGATGAGCATTTTTTCATATTGTTGGCCACTTGTATGTCTTCTTTGGAGAAGTCTCTGATCATATCTTTTGCCCACTTTTTAATGGGGTCATTTATGCTTTGCTTAGAGATTTAAGTTCCTTGTAGACTTTGGATATTAGACCCTTCTCAGATGCATAGTTTGTGAATATTTTGTCTCACTCTGTATGTTTTCTGTTTACTCTATTTATCACTTCTTTTGCTGTACCAAAGTTCTTTAGTTTAATTAGGTCCCACTTGACAATTTTTGTTTCTGTTGCAACCACTTTAGGGGAATTAGCCATAAATCCTTTGCCAAGATGTTGAGTATTTTCTAGATTTTCTTCTAGGATATAGTTTGAAGACTTATATGTAAATCTGTAATCCATCTTAAGTTAATTTTTCCACACGCTGTAAGGTAAGAGTCTAGTTTCATTCTTCTGTGTATGCCCAACCAACAATCTTAGCACCATTTATTGAATAGGGAGTCCTTTCCCCATTGCTTGTTTTTGTCAGCCGTAGTGAAGTTCAGTTTGTTGTAGGTATGTAGCTTTATTTCTGAGCTTTCTATTCTGTTCCATTTGTCTATGGGTCTGTTTTTGTACCAGTATCATGCTGTTTTGGTAACTGTAGTCTTACAATATAATTTGAAGTCAGGTGGGGTTACGCCTCTTCCTATGTTCTTTTTACTTAGAATTGCTTTGGCTATTGAGACTCTCCTTTGTTTCCATATGAATTTTATAATAGTTTTTCCTAATTCTGTGAAGAATGATGTTGATAGTTTGATAGGAATAGCATTGAATCTGTAAATTGCTTTGGCCAGTATGACTATCTAAATGATATTGATTCTTTCACTTCATGAGCATGGTATGTTTTTCCATTTATTTGCATCATCTCTGATTTCTTTCAGTGGTGTATTGTAGATTTTCTTGTAAAAATCTTTCACGTCCTTGTTTAGCTGTATTGCTTGGTATTTTATTCTCTTTGTGGCTATTGTAAATAGGGTTGTGTTCTTGATTTGACTCAGCCTGGGCATTATTGGTAAAGAGAAATGCTACTGATTTTTCCTGTTGCTTTGTACCCTAAAACTTACTTAAAATTGTTATTCAGTTCTACTATCCATTTGGTGGAGTTTTTCTTCTTTGTGATGTGCTTTTCTTCATTTTTATTTTTATTTTAAGTTCCAGGGTACATGTACAGGATGTGCAGGTTTGTTACACAGGTAAATGTGTGCCATGGTGGTTTGCTATACCTATCAACCCATCACCTAGGTATTAAGCCCAGCATGCATTAGCTATTTTTCCTAATGCTCTACCTTCCCCATCCCACTTCCCAACAGGCCACAGTGTGTGTTGTTCCACCCCCTGTGTTCATATGTTCTCATTGTTCTTTTCCCACTTATAAGTGAGAACATGTGGCGTTTGGTATTCTGTTTTTGCATTCATTTGCTGAGGATAATGCCTTCCAGCTCCATCCATGGCCCTGCAAATGACATAAACTCATTCATTTTTATGGCTGCATAGTACTCCACAGTGTATATGTACCACATGTTCTTTATCCAGTCTGTCTTTGACGGGCATTTGGGTTGATTCCATGTCTTTGCTATTGTAAATAGTGCTGCAATGAACATACACATGCATGTATCTTTGTAACAGAATGATTTCTATTCCTTTGGGTATATATCCAGCAATGTGATTGCTGGGTCAAATGATATTTCTGATTCTAGTTCTTTGAGGAATTGCCACACTATCTTCCACAATGGTTGAACTAATTTACACTCCCACCAACAGTGTAAAAGCATTTTTATTTTTCCACAGGCTTGCCAGAATCTGTTGTTTCTTGACTTTCTAATAATTGCATTCTGACTGGTATCACACTGTGGTTTTGATTTGCATTTCTCTAACGATCCGTGATGTTGAGCTTGTTTTGAAATATTTGTTGGTTGCATGAATGTCTTCTTTTGAGAAATGTCTGTTCATGTCCTTTGCCCATGGGGTTTAATGGGGCCATGTGGTTTTTTTCTTGTAAATTTGTTTAAGTCCCTTGTATATTCTAGATATGAGACCTTTGTCAGATGGATAGATTGCAAAAATTTTCTCCCACTGTGTAGGTCGCCTGTTCACTCTGAAGATAGTTTCTTTTGCTGTGCAAAAGCTCTGTAGTTTAATTAGATCCCATTTGTCAACTTTTATTTTGTTGCAATTGCTTTAGGCAAGTTTGTCATGAAATCTTTGCCCATGCTTACGTTCCTGAATGGTTCCTGAATTAGAATTTCTTCTAGGGTTTTTATAGTTTTGGGCTTTACATTTAAGTCTTTAATCCATCTTGAGTTAATTTTTGTGTAAGGTATAAGGAAGGGGTCTAGTTTCAATTTTCTGCATATGGCTAGCCAGTTCTCCCAGCACCACTTATTAAATAGGAAATCCTTTCCCCATTGATTAGTTTGTCAGGATTGTTGAAGATCAGATAGTTGTAGATGTGTGGTGTTATTTCTGAGGTCTCTATTCTTTTCCATTGGTCTATATATCTGTTTTTGTAACAGTACCATGGTGTTTTGCTTGCTGTAGCCTTGTAGTATACTTTGAAGTGAGGTAGCGTGATGCCTCCAGCTTTGCTCTTTTTGCTTAGGATTGTCTTGGCAATGTGGGCTCTTTCTTTGGTTCCGTGAGAACTTTAAAGTAGTTTTATCCAATTCTGTGAATAATGTCAATGGTAGTTTAATGAGAATAGTATTGAATCTATAAATTACTTTGGGCAGTATGGCCATTTTCACAATATTGATTCTCTTCATCCATGATCATGGAATGATTTTTCATTTGTTTGTGTCCTCTCTGATTCCCTTGAGAAGTGGTTTGTAGTTCTCCTTGAAGAGGTCCCTCGCTTCCCTTGTTAGCTGTACTCCTAGGTAACTTATACTTATTGTAACAACTGTGAATGGGCGTTCATTCATGATTTGGCTCTCTGCTTGCCCATTGTTGGTGTATAGAAATGCTTGTGATTTTTAGCATTCCTATACACCAATAACAGACAAACAGAGAGCCAAATCATGAGTGAACTCTCATTCACAATTGCTTCAAAGAGAACAAAATACCTAGGAATGCAACTTACAAGAAATGTGAAGGACCTCTTCAAGGAGAACTGCAAACCACTGCTCAGCAAAATAAAAGAGGACACAAACAAATGGAAGAACATTCCATGCTCATGGATAGGAAGAATCAATATCATGAAAATGGCCACACTGCCCAAGGTAACTTATAGATTCAATGCCATCCCCATCAAACTACCAATGACTTTCTTCACAGAATTGGAAAAAACTACTTTAAAATTCTTATGGAACCAAAAAAAAAAGCCCACATTGCCAAGACATTCCTAAGCAAAAAGAACAAAGCTGGAGGCATCACGCTACCTGACTTCAAATTATACTACAAGGCTACAGTAACCAAAACAGCATGACACTGGTACCAAAACAGAGATATAGAGCAATGAAACAGAATAGAGGCCTCAGAAATAACACCACACATCTACAACTACCTGATCTTTGACAAACCTGACAAAAACAAGAAATGGGGAAAGGATTCCCTATTTAATAAATGGTACTGGGAAAACTGACTAGTCATATGTAGAAAGCTGAAACTGGATCCCTTCCTTACACCTTATACAAAAAATAATTCAAGATGTATTAAAAACCTGAATGTTAGACCTAAAACCATAAAAGCCCTAGAAGAAAACCTAGGCAATCCCATTCAGGACATAGTTATGGGCAAAGACTTCATAACTAAAACACCAAAACAATGGCAACAAAAGCCAAAACTGACAAATGGGATCTAATTAAACTAAAGAACTTCTGCACAGCAAAAGAAACTACCATCAGAGTGAATAGGCAACCTACAGAAAGGGAGAATATGTTTGCAATCTACCCATCTGACAAAGGACTAATATCCAGAATCTACAAAGAACTCAAACAAATTTACAAGAAAAAAACAACGCCATCAAAAAGTGGGCAAAGGATATAAACAGGCACTTCTCAAAATAAGACATTTATGCAGCCAACAGGCACACGAAAAAAGGCTCATCATCATTAGTCATCAGAAAAATGCAAATCGAAACCACAATGAGATACCATCTCACACCAGTTAGAAGGGAAATTATTAAAAAGTCAGGAAACAACAGATGCTGGAAAGGATATGGAGAAATAGGAATGCTTTTACACTGATGGTGGGAGTGTAAACTAGTTCAACCATTGTGGAAGACAGTGTGGTGATTCCTCAAGGATCTAGAACTAGAAATACCATTTGACCCTGCCATCCCATTACTGGGTATATACCCAAAGGATTATAAATCATGTTACCATAAAGACACACACACATGTATGTTTATTGTGGCACTATTCACAATAGCAAAAACTTGGAACCAACCCGAATGTCCATCAATCATAGACTGGATTAAGAAAATGTGGCACATATACACCATGGAATACTACGCAGCCATAAAAAAGGATGAGTTCATGTCCTTTGCAGGGACATGGATGCAGCTGGAAACCATCCTTCTGAGCAAACTATCACAAGGACAGAAATCCAAACACCACATGTTCTCACTCATAGGTGGGAATTGAACAATGAGAACACTTGGACACAGGGTGGGGAACATCACACCCTGGGGCCTGTTGTGGGGTGGGGGGCAGGGGAAGGCATAGCATTAGGAGAAATACCTAATGTAAATGACGAGTAAATGGGTGCAGCAAACCAACATGGCACGTGTGTACCCATGTAACAAACCTGCACGTTGTGCACATGTACCCTAGAACATACAGTATGATTTAGAAAAAAAAGAAATGCTTGTGATTTTGGCACATTGATTTTGGATCCTGAGACTATGCTGAAGTTACTTATCAGCTTAAGAAGCTTTTGGACTGAGACGATGGGGTTTTCTGAATATAGGATCATGTCACCTGCAAACAAAGACAGTTTGACTTCCTCTCTTCCTATTTGAATACTCTTTATTTCTTTATTTTGCCTGATTGTCCTGGCCAGAACTTTCAATATATGTTGAACAGGAATGGTGAGAAAGGACATCCTTGTCTTGTGCCAGTTTTCAAGAGGGAGGCTTCCAGCTTTTGCTCATTCTGTAGGATATTGGCTGTGGGTTTGTCATAAATAACTCTTATAAGTTTGAGGTATGTTCCTTCAATACCTAGTTTACTGAGAGTTTTTAACATGAAGGAATGTTTAATTTTATAGAAGGCCTTTTCTGCATATATCAAGATAATCATGTTTTTTATCTTTAGATCTGTTTATGTGACAAATTATGTTTATTCATTTGTATATGTTGAACCAGCCTTGCATCCTGGGAATGGAGCCAATTTGATCGTGGTGGATAAACTTTTTGATGTGCTGGTGGATTCAGTTTGCCAGTATTTTATTGAGAATTTTTGCATCAATGTTCATCAGGGATATTGGCCTGAAGTTGTCTTTTTCTGTTGTATCTCTGCCAGGCTTTGGTATCAGGATGATGCTGGCCTCATAGAATGAGTTAGGTAGGAGACCCTCCTTTTCAATTGGAATCGTTTCAGAAGAAATGGTACCAACTCCTGTTTATACCTCTGGTAGAATTCAACTGTAGATCCATCTGGTCCTGGGCTTTTTTTGGTTCGTAGGCTATGTATTACTGCTCAATTTCAGAGCTTGTTATTGGTCTACTCAGGGATTCAACTTCTTCCTGGTTCAGTCTTGGGAGGGTGTATGTATCCAAGAATTTATCCATTTCTTGTAGATTTTCTAGTTTATTTGCGTAGAGGTGTTTATAATATTCTCTGATGGTTGTTTGTATTTCTTTGGTTTCAGTGGTGATATCCCGTTTATTATTTTTATTGTGTCTATTTGATTCTTCTCTCTTGCCTTCTTTACTAGTCTAGCTAGCAGTCTATCTATTTTATTAATTTTTTCAAAAAAACCACCTCCTGGATTCATTGATTTTTTGAACGGTTTTTTGTGTCTCTATCTCCTTCGGTTCCACTCTAATCTTGGTTATTTCTTGTCTTCTAGCTTTGAGGTTTGTTTGCTCTTGGTTCTATAGTTCTTTTAGTTGTGATGTTAGAGTGTCAATTTTAGATCTTTCTATCTTTTTGATGTGGGCATTTAGTGCTATAAATTTCCCTCTGAATACTGCTTTAGCTGCATCACAGATCCTGGTAGGTTGTCTCTTTGTTCTCATTGGTTTCAAAGAACTTTTTGATTTCCATCTTAATGTCATTGTTTACCCAAGAGTCATTCAGGAGCAGGTTGTTCAATTTCCATGTAGTTGTGTGGTTTTGAGTGAGTTTCTTAATCTTTAGTTCTAATTTGATTGTGCTGTGGTCTGAGAGACTGTTACTCTTTCAGTTCTTTTGCATTTGCTGAGGAGTGATTTACTTCCAATTATGTGATCAATTTTACAGTAAGTGCCATGTGGTGCTGAGAAGAATGTATATTCTATTGTTTTGGGATGGAGAGTCCTGTAGATATCTATTAGATCCACTTGATCCAGAACTGAGTTCAGATCCTGAATATCTTTGTTAATTTTCTGTCTTGTTGATCTAATATTGACAGTAGGGTGTTAAAGTCTCCCACTATTATTGTGTGGGAGTCTAAGTCTCTTTGTAGGTCTCTAAGAACTTGTTTTATGAATCTGGATGCTCTATATTGGGTGCATATATGTTTGGGATAGTTAGCTCTTCTTGTTGAATTGACCCCTTTACTATTATGTAATGCCCTTGTTTGCCTCTTTTGATCTTTGTTGGTTTAAAGTCTGTTTTGTCAGAAACTAGGATTAGAACCCCTGCTTATTTCCGTTTCCCATTTGCTTGGTAAATTTTTCTCCATTCTTTTATTTTGAGTCTATACGTGTCTTTGCATGTTAGATGGGTCTCTTGAATACAGCACACCAATAGATCTTCACTCTTTATCTAGCTTACCATTCTGTGTCTTTTGATTGGGTCATTTAGCCCATTTACATTTAAAGTTAATATTGTTATGTGTGAATTTCATCCTGTCATCATGATGTTAGCTGGTTATTTTGCAGACTTGTTTATGTAGTTGCCTCATAGTGTCATTGGTCTGTGTACTTCAGTGTGTTTTTGTAGTCACTGGTAATGCTTTTTCTTTTCCATGTTTAGTGCTTCCTTCAGGATCTCTCACAAGGCAGGCCTGGTGGTGATGAATGTCCTCAGCATTTGCTTGTCTGAAAAGGATTTTATTTTTCCTTCGTTTATAAAGCTTGGTATTGCTGAATATGAAATTCTCAGTTGGAAATTCTTCTCTTTAATAATGCTGAATATTGGCCCCCAATCTCTCCTGGCTTCTAGGATTTCTACTGAGAGGTCTGCTGTTAGTCTGATGGGCTTCCCATTATAGGTGACTTGGCCTTTCTCTCTGGCTACCCTTAACATATTTTCCTTCATTTCTACCTTGGAGAATCTGATGATTATGTGTCTTTGGGTTGATCTTCTTATGGAGTATCTTACTGGGGTCCTCTGTATTTCCTGAATTTGCATGTTGGCCTGTCTTTTAGGTAGAGGAAGTTCTCCTGGATGATATCCTGAAGTGTGTTTTCCAACTTGGTTTCATTCTCCCTGTGTCTTTCAGGTATCTCTGTCAGTTGTAGGTTCAGTCTTTTAACACAATCCCATAGTTGTCAGAGGTTTTGTTTGTTTCTTCTTACTTTTTTCTCTAATCTTATCTGCCTGCCTTATTTCCACAGGATCATCTTCAAGCTCTGATATCCTTCCATCAACTTGGTCTATACAGCTATTGATACTTGTGTTTGCATTGTGAAGTTCTCGTGTTGTGTTTTTCAGCTCCATTGAGTCATTTGTGTTCCTCTCTAAACTGGTTATTTTGGTTAACAGCTCATGTAGTTTTTTTATCATTATTAGCTTCTTTGCAATGAATTAGAACATACCCCTTTAGCTCAGTCAAGTTCATTATTACCCATCTTCTGAAGCCCACTTCAGTCAATTCATTCATCCCAGCCCTCAGCTCAGTTCTGTGCCCTTGCTGGAGACATGTAGTGATCATTTAGGCACTCTGATTTTCTGAGTTTTCAGTGTTTTTGCATTGATTCTTTCTCATTTTCCTGGGTTTATCTACCTTTGATCTTTGAGGCTGCTGATCTTTGGATGGGGGTTTTGTGGGGTCTTTTTTGTTAATGTTTTGTTGTTGCCTTCTGTTTGTTTTTCTTTTAGCAGTCATGCCCCTGTTTCCTAGGGCTGCTATAATTTGCTGGGGGTCCACTCCAGACCCTATTCACCTGTTTCCCTCCCACCCCTGGAGATGTCACGAGTGGAGGCTGCAGAACAGCAAAGATGGCAGTCTGCTCCTTCCTCTGGGAGCTCTGTCCCAAAGGGGCACTGATCTGATGCCAGCCAGAATGCTCCTGTATGAGGTGTCTGGAGACATGATTTCATTTATCTGGCTGTGCAGTACCCCATGGTGTATATGGACCACATTTTTAAAAATCTAGTCAATGGATGATGGGCATCTAGGTTGATTCTATGTTTGTGCTATTGTGAATAAGGCTGCAATGAGCATATGAGTGCATATGACTTTATGATAGAATGATTTGTTTTCTCTTGGGTACATACTCAGTAATGGGCTTACTGAGTTACATAGTAGTTTTAAGTTCTTTGAGAAATCTACAAACTGCTTTCCACAGAGGCAACACTATTTACATTTTCACCAGTAGAATGTTTCCTTTCCTCCACAGCCTCATCGACGTCAGTTATTTTTTGTCTTTTTAGTAACAACCATTCTGATTGGCATGAGATGGTATCTCACTGTGGTTTTGATTTGCATTTCTCTAATTATTAGTGATGATTTGCATTTTTTCATATATTTTTTGGCCACATGCATATCTTCTTTTCAGAAGTGTCTGTTCATGTTTTTTGCCCATTTTAGTAGGATTGTTTTTTGCTTGTTGAACTGTGTAAGTTCCTTATAGATTACGTACATTAGACCTTTGTAAGATGCATAGTTGGCAAATGTTTTCTCCCATTCTGTAGGCTGTCTGCTTAGTCTTTTCTTTGGGGTTAGTTACTACAGAATTATTGTGTTTCTTTAGTGGTATCATGTTTTCTTGCTTTTTCATGTTTCTTGTGTCCCTGCTTTGACGTCTCTTTGTCTGGTGGATCATTCACCACCTCTGAATATTACAGAGTGGCTTTAATAGGAAAGGCTTTCACTTGCAGATGGGCCTTAGTGTACCCATTGGGAAGGGTGTGGTGACTCTACTTCCTGATAGATGCAGCGGCATAGCCTCTGTGCAGCTTCTTTGGCTGCAGTCAACATCAGTGATGACTATGTGTGCCTCAGCCAAAATACCAACTCCCCAAGAGGCAATATATTGCTTCAATATTGGCCCAGGGGTCATGGCTGCTCTGGGTGGCCAAGGCACTAATTCCCTAGGAGACAGAGTGCCATTTCAGAACAGACTCAGGAGCATGATTCCTCTGGGCAGCCAAGATACCACTTCCCCAGGAGACACGCTGTCATTTCAGCTCAGGCACAGGGGGTTGCAAGTGCTTTGGGTGGCCAACGCACTATTTCCCTGGGAGGTAGTGTGCTGCTTCAGCTCATGCCCCTAGGAGCAGGGCACAGCCGCAACTGGGAGGGGCAGATGATGCAGCTCTGCCGCAGGTTAGTTCCACAGTTTAGAGCATAGCAGCAACTCAGCTCAGGGATGGTATTCCACCAAACAGGGGTGGTTCAGTGGCAACAAAGTCTCAGAGACAGAATTGTGCCATAGTCTCTCACATGTAGAGCAGGACACCCTCCAGCAGTGGTTCCAGGTCCAAGATGCTGCAGTACAGCAGCCCCATCAGCCATGATGAATGATGCACAGTGTCAACTCCTTTGGGAGGAGCACAGTCATGTGAACTCCAAGAAGCTCCCTCAGGTGGGCTTTGCACCTGTGACAACTGCAGGAGTTTCCAGTGGTGAGGACTATAGGTGTCCAATGTGGTGATAGAGGCTGCTGAGGGCCTCTTGCTTACCTTTTCTCTGCAGTGAGAAATCCTTCCTGGTTCACCTGATCACAACTAGGGGATGAGGTGGCAGAGCCAAGGTGTTTCCTTCCATTCTCTGAGACCATCCTGGGTTTCTGTACTCTACAGGGTTTCTGCTTCTCCTTTGCTGTACTCTGGTGCCCTCTTTTAGCTATTCTCATCAAGATGTAGTTTTTTAGTCATGCTTTTTTCCTTGTGTGCGGATGAGCACTAAAGGCTTCTAGTGTAGGTTAGCTTGCTAATATTACTCCAGTATGAACATCTTAACATTAATTATTTCAACACATAAACATAGGATATCTTTTCATTGCTTTGTGTCTTAAATTTCCTTCATCAGTGTTTTATAATTTTCAGTGTACTGATTTTTCACCTCTTTGGTTAAATTTATTCCTAAGTAGTTTGTTCTTTTTGACAGTTTTGGAAATTTTTTAAATAATAATTATTTTAAATAATTATGTAATAATGTTATTTCTTAATAATTAAAAATAGTTAACTACTTTAAGTGATTATTTAGTAATAATTTTAAAAATAAACTCCCAGGTATATGGTCAACTAATATTTGACAAGGGTGCCAAGATGAAAACAAAATAAGAAAGGACAGTTTCCTCAGTAAATGGTGTTGGAAAAACTGGATATCCACATGCAAAAGAATGAAATTGAAACCTTATCTTCCACCACTCATGAAAATTAATTTAAAATGTATCAAAGACTTAAATGTAAGGCCTAACACCATAAAATTCATCGAAAGAAAAATAGGAAAAAAGCCACTTGCCATTTTTCTGGAGAATTATTTTTTTAATAGATATAAGAAGAAAAGCTCCTGTGAACATGGCACGGAGAGTGGCGTGGAGTTTGCAGGCAGTGGTATGTAGCCTGCATGCACCCTCAGCACCTGCTGGGCCTTGCCTGCAGAGGCTCTGGTGGCTGAGGGTGGGTGCCTTCTAGACACGTTCTGCTCTCACTGCATAAATTCACAGAGAAACATGAATGCATAATAACAGAAAATGGTATTGAAACAGTGAGAATCAGCAATTTGCACAGGAATCTTTGGGAGCTGTTGTTTACTGTAGTCGGCCTGAAGTTGGGACAAAATTGAACAAACAAGATGAGTTTGGTGCTTTGGAAAGTATGAAAGCTCTTAATGAACTCTTTTCTCCTTTATCAGAATCCCTTGAAGAAAATCCAGAGTTGTCAACAAATCTATTGGGGGAACCAGCTCCTAGTATTTCAATGTAGTTTCTTTTCTATTTTCCCTAAGTGTTGGCCAGTCTGAGAAATAAAGAGAAAGAGTACAAAGAGAGAAATTTTACAGCTGGGCCTCCAGGGGTAACATCACATATTGGTAGGACCGTGATGACCCTGAGTCGCAAAACCAGCAAGTTTTTATTAGGGATTTTAAAAGGGGAGGGGATGTATGTGCAGGGAGTAGGTCACAGAGATCACATGCTTCAAAGGGCAATAAAGATCACAAGGCAAGAGCAAAATTAGAATTACTGATGAGGGTCTATGCCCCACTGTGCTGATGAGGGTCTATGTCCCACTGTGCACATATTGTCTGGATAAACATCTTAACAGGAAACAGCATTAGAGAGCAGATAATCAGTCTGACTAGAATTTACCAGGCTGGAATTTCCCAATCCTAGTAAGCCTGAGGGTACTGCAGGAGACCAGGGCCTATTTCAGTCCTTATCTCAAGTACACAAGACAGACACTCCCAGAGTGGCCATTTATAGACCTCCCCCAAGGAATGCATTCCTTCCCCAGGGTATTAATTCTTAATATTCCTTGCTGGGAAAAGAATTCAGCTATATCTCTCCTACTCACACATCTGTTTATAGGCTCCCTGCAAGAAGAAAAATATGACTCTATTCTGCCCAACCCCTCAGGGAATCAGACCTTATAGTTATCTTCCCTTGTTCCCTGAAAATCACTGTTATTCTGTTCTTTTTCAAGGTGCACTGATTTCATATTGTTCAAACACACGTTTTACAATCAATTTGTACAATAGTGGTCCTGAGGTGATGTACATTCTCAGCTTACGAAGATAACGTGATTAAGAGATTAAAGACAGACATAAAAAATTATAAAAGTATTAATTCTGGGAACTGATAAATGTCCACAAAATCTTCACAGTTTATGTTCTTCTGCCTCGGCTCCAGCCAGTCCCCTGAATTCCCACAACACAAATCTTATTATGAAGATGATTGGATGATCACGATGACACTCAGTAACCCTTCAGAACTAGATGAACTACAGCTCACACTCGTAATCCTAGCACTTTGGGAGGCCGAGGCAGGCAGATCACCTGAGGGCAGGAGTTTGAGACCAGCCTGGGAAATATGCTGAAACCCTATCTCTACTACAAATACAAAAATTAGCCAGGTATGTTGGCACATGCCTGTAATCCCAGCTACTCAGGAGTCTGAGGCAGGAGAATCACTTGAAACCAGCGGGCAGAAGTTGCAGTGAGCCGAGATCAAGCCACTGCATTCCAGCCTGGGTGACAGAGCAAGACTCCATCTCATAAAACAAAAAACAAACAAAAAAAATTTCTAATGATTGCGGATAAATACAATATGCTTCTTTTCACAATACCCTATGATTTTAGACTAGGTTCTAATATTCAGAATTCATGAAATTATCTATGGCAAAACCTAGTTATTAATATTATGTAATTCAAAGATACCATTGTTGTCTTAAACCTAATATACTACTGTAGCTTGCTTATATCAATATCTGGATTTGGGTCAAAATACTAACTCATCTTTCCATTGGAAGTCATAGGGAGTAGAGAACTTTTTGTCAGTGGATGTACAGTGTCAGATGAAGAACAACACTATCTTAATTTTTCAAGATAGTACATTTGCTGGTGCTATTTTTATACAGTGAAGCAACAGCTTTGCAGCAAAATAAGAAATAAAATATTCAATTTCATTTAAAAAAAGAAAACCAGGAAACAAAAGCAGAAATAGACAAATAGGATTGCATCAAAATAAAAAGCTTCTACACAGCAGTGGAAACAATCAAAAAATGAAAGAGCAGCCTACAGACTGGGAGGAAATATTTGCACACTATATATCTGACAAGGGGTTAATATTCAAAATATGTAAGACAGGGGTGTCCGATCTTTTAGCTTCTGAGGGCCACATTGGAAGAAGAATTGTCTTGGGCCACACATAAAGTACACTAACATTAACAACAGCTAATGAGCTAAAAAAATCTCATAATGTTTTAAGAAAGTTTACAAATTTGTGTTGGACTGCATTCAAAGCCATCCTGGGCTACCTGTGGCCTGCAGTCTACAGGTTGGACAAGCTTGATGTAAGAAATTTGTACAACAGCAATAAAAAAACAAATAATTCAATTTACGAATAGGCAAAGAACCTGAATAGACATTTTTCCAAAGAAAACATACAAATGGCCAACAGGTACATGAAAATGTGTTCAACATGACTAATCACTAGGGAAATTCAAATCAAAACTGCAATGAGATACCACCCACACACCTGTTAGAATAGCTATTGTTAAAAAAGACAAAAGCTAACAAGTATTGGTAAGGATGTAGATAAAAGGAAAACTTTGTGCTCTGTTGGTGGGGATATAAATTAGTGCAGCTATTATGGAAAACAGTATGGAAGTTCCTCAAAAGACTAAAAATAAAACTATCTGGCAGGGCATGGTGGCTCACACCTATAATCCCAGCACTTTGGGAGGCAGAGGCAGGTGGATCACAAGATCAAGAGATCGAGACCGTCCTGGCCAACATGCCGAAACCCCATCTCTACTAAAAATACAAAAATTAGCTGGGCATGGTGGTGTGCACCTGTAGTCCCAGCTACTTGAGAGGCTGAGGCAGGAGAATCACTTGAACCTGGGAGGCAGAGGTTGCAGTGAGCTGAGATCACGCCATTGCACTCCAGCCTGCCAACAGAATGAGACTCCATCTCTAAATAAATAAATTAACAAATAAATAAAAATAAAACTATCATATGATCCAGCAATCCTACTTCTGGGTATATACCAAAAGAAAATGAAATCACTATCTAGAACAGATATCTGCACTTCCATACTTATTGGACCATTATTCACAATAGTGAAAACATGGAAACAAGTATTGACCAATGGATGAAGGATGAAGAAAATGTACTATGTATATACGATGGAGTACTATTCAGCCATAAAAAATGAAATCCTGTCATTTGCACAACATGGATGAATCCGGAGGGCATTATACTAAGTGAAATATAATAAGTCCTACAGAGAATTACAAGTATTGTACAGTTCTACTTATAAATAGAATCGTAAAAAGTCAATCCATAGAAACAGAGGGTAAAATGATGGTTGCCAGGGGATGGAGGGCAGTGGAGAAAATCAGGCAATGTTGGTCAAAGGATACAAATTTTCAGTTCTAAGATGACAAAGTTCTAGAGATCTAATGTGCTGCATGGTGACTATAGTTAATAATGATGCATTGTACACTTGAAATTTGTTGGAGA
The DNA here is from genome assembly GCF_001698545.2 of Rhinopithecus bieti. Taxonomy (NCBI): domain Eukaryota; kingdom Metazoa; phylum Chordata; class Mammalia; order Primates; family Cercopithecidae; genus Rhinopithecus; species Rhinopithecus bieti. The sequence goes on from NW_016811596.1 coordinate 3,589,027, forward strand.
GTAGATCTTTCTTTGTGTTTGTTGATACCAATGGCCAGAAGGGAGTAGATCTTAAACATTCTCACTACACACAAGATTGTTAACTATTTAAGATAATGGGTGTGGATTAACTAACTTGATTATGGTAATCATTTTATAATATATGTATGTCAAATCACCACAGTGTACACCTTAAATATATACAATTTTATTTGTCAATTATACATCAGTATAGTAGGGATGAAGAGAAAACCAGACAGGAGGAGAAACCACATCATACAATTTTATTGGTAAATAATTCTTCAGCAACCAGACAAAAATTAAGAGAGACTCATGTTCTCTCCATGTGTGCACAATGGGGGTCTTCAGTACAGGCTTTGGCATATGAATAAATGCTCACTTTATGAAAAAGTGAATCAATGTACAGACCAATTCTTTCATAAGTAGAATAGCTGACAGACCACCTAAATTATATGGACCTCCCTTACACATAAATAAGAAGAGCTTATTATCTATCCCTACAATGACAGATGCCAATCCAACCACTTGTTAATGGAGAATGTTCAATTCATAAGTGGATCTTCATCATCTCACAAACTGACCTTTGACGAACAACACAATAAATATCATTCCAGCCCCAACCCCCTCTTTTGGAAGTTTTACGAAAATTTAGCACAACACAGCGCTCATTGGGATCACTGGGCTCCTGTGGATGCCAGAATCTGAAAGGGACAAAAAAGATGAGGGCATTTCTTCAGAGCTTTGAAAAGAGTTAGAGGTTGAGTGAGGAGCTAGGGATGAATTTCATGGAACGTAGGGTCAGATATGCCCAAATCCACCTTTCAGCCACTCATCATGCAGCTTCTCCTCCATCTACATTTCCGGCATTTCCTTTGAAAACTCTGCCTACGTCACTCAATGTTCTCTATCTTACTGCTTTGAATATCCTCACCACAGATTTTCTAGAGGTTCTCTTCTCTTTGTCCATCCTTATGTCCTATCCCTATGGGTCCGTCAACCTATAGGGTGTCCTTGTATGATGAAAAGATTTCACCCTGTTCCCACTTATCAATAGAGTTTTTCCTTTTTTTAATGCATTATTTTTAAAGTCTAGAGAACTAGTAAAATCTTTTGGATCTTCTACTTATCCCTGTTATTGGATAAGCAATTGAACTTCCTTGATTCTCAATTTTTCTATCTAAAAAATGAGGACTAGAGTAATATCACTATTTATTTCATACAGTGGATATGAAGATCAAAGGTGGTAATCCAGTAAAGTATGTATTTTATGTAATTTATGTAATATATGTAAAGTATGTGATGTATGTAATTAATTACATAAATATGAGATGTAAGATTATCAGAATTTAGCATTTTTGCTTCATAAGAAGTATTAAATCTTCAGCCTGACTGGGTGTGGTGGCACACACTTGTCATCCTAGCAACTCAGAAGACTTAGGTGGGAGGATCCCTTGAGCCCAGGAATTCAAGGTTGCAGTGAGCCATGATTGCACCACTGCACTCCAGCCTGGTTGACAGAGTAAGACCCTGTCTCAAAAAAGAAAAAAAGAATTATCAAATCTTAATAATTGGTTATGATCTTAATCAATATAGATTTTCACTATGTAGAGACAGGTAAATATACTGGTTAAAAGCACAGTAAGATCCACCCCATTTGAGAACTATTGTTAGCCAGGCATGGTGGCTCACGCCTGTAATCCCAGCACTTTGGGAGGCCGAAGCGGGTGGATCACGAGGTCAGGAGATCAAGACCATCTTGGCTAACAAGGTGAAACCCCATCTCTACTAAAAATACAAAAATTAGCCAGGCGTGTTGGCGGGTGCCTGTAGTCCCGGTTACTTGGGAGGCTGAGGCAGGACAATAGTGTCAACCTGGGAGGCGGAGCCTGCAGTGAGCCAAGATTGCGCCACTGCACTCCAGCCTGGGCAACAGAGCGAGACCCCATCTCAAAAAAAAAAAGACAGAGAGAGAGAACTATTGTTGACACCATTGGGTGACCTTAGCTGAATTATCTACACTCTCCAAGCTCAATTTCCTCATATCTACAGTGGGAAAAATAACGATGTGGGCCTCATAGGGTTCTTGTGCAGATTAAATGAGATAATGAAATTATTTAACCTAGTGCCCAAGAGCTAAAAGAATAGTGAGCTATTCTACTTTTATAGCTGATAGCTAGAATACCCTAAGCTCTCTGCATGATCCACGACCCAAGATTCTTTTATCTCATTCTATACTCACGTGGAACTTTCATTATATGGTGTCTGATCTACCCATTGCCAATGTCGCTGACCTTCTGGATCTGAGAGCCCCACAAAATAAGCAGATTCTTCTTGCAGATTCTGGAAGATGAAATCCTGAGGGGGGAAAAGAAAGAGTCACAGCCTTTACAGTATTTTTCACAGCTCGAACTGAATTCTTAATACCTTAGAGAAACGAGAAGAAAAGGAGAGGATCCAGCAACAGCCGCACTGGAGTTCTAGGTAGGAATGGAGGTCTCTGGCTGAGCAGGGCAGAATCAAAGAATCACTTGTGAGCATGATGTTCAGTACATATAGAAGGAATTTTTTTTTTTTTTTTTTTTTTTTGAGACGGGGTCTCACCTTCTATCCCAGGCTGGAGTGCAGTGGTACAATCTTGGCTCACTGCACCTCTGCCTCCCAGGCTTAAGCAATTCTCACGCCCCAGCCTCCCCGGTAGCTGGGACTACAGGCGTGTGCCACCATGCCTGGCTAATTTTTGTATTTTTAGTAGAGGCAGGGTTTCAACACTTTGGCCAAGCTGGTCTTGAACTCCCAGCCTCAAGTGATCTGCCCGCCTTGACCTCCCAAAGTGCTGGGATTACAGGCATGAGCCACCATGCCCGGCCAGTATGGAAACAATTTCTATGATCAGAATGAATTCTCATCTTAGGTTTACTTCCCCTCTTTTCTTCACTAAGAGATTACGTTCTTCAAAGTTGTACATGAGAAACTTTTGGCAGATTCAGTCATTTTCCTTTCATAACTTTAGGGATTATTTATTTTCACTCCTGAGTGTTGATTGTGATTCATCATGAGCTAACTTTCTTTTCTCTATTCAACCTAACACCACTTATCTGTTAAATAGTTAATCATGTATAAAACATTTACATATTGAAATAACAAATTGATATTTCAGACTGAAACATTTTCATCCTTCCATTCAACCCTCATATATCTTTAATGCCACAATTTCTTTCGGGGAGGTTAGTTTTACTGAAGCAGGAAGGAGGTATGGAATATAAAGGCGTAGGAACTCTTTCTGTTTATTTTATTTAAAGCCTTCTGCCACAGCACAAATATCCCAAAGTAGCAAAAACCTCCTTCGCAGCCAAGAGAGATATACAAAGATCAGGCAGGGCTCACAGTTCTATTATCTATTAGAAAGTACCTGCTCTTCTTGAGTGTTTATCACCACCAGGTGAGCCTCCATTCTAGCGCAGTCCTTCTCACTGTTTTGCCAAGATGCTGACTCAGTAGAAATAAAGTAGCAGTTGGAACCAAACGGCTTCCAATTCTTTGGGCAACAGCTCCAGGCTGTCTCTATATTGGGAAGAGGTGCACATACTTGCAGTATAAATAATCACTTTTAAAAGTGTGTATATTATTAAAATTAAGAGCCAAAGGAGAACACATGGAAGCTGGAACTCCCATCCCCACTCAGATGTAACCAGGACCCCCTGCCACTCAGGTGTCAAGGAAGCCAAGTCTACCTCAATCAGGCAGTAATGAGCCAGGGCCCCTTTTCTCTTGCTGAAGTGCTATCTGAAAAGGACAGCTCTTAATGAAACATGTTTAAATAAGATCCAGACTCTCAGAATATAATGCAAAAATGTCCAGAGTTCAATAGAAAATAACTCATTATGCTAAGAACCAGTAAGTTTTCAAATTTAATAAAAAATAATAATCAATAGATGCCTACAATCAAGACAACAAAAATGGGACCGGGTATGGTGGCTCACGCCTGTAATCCCAGCTCTTTGGAGGCTGAGGCAGGAGAATCGCTTGAGCCCAGAAGTTCAAGACCAGCCTGGGCAACACAGTGAGACCCTGTCTCAAAAAAAAAAAAAGACAACAAAAATGTTAGAATTATCTGACAATGATTTTAAAGCAGCCATGATAAAAAAAAAAAAAAGTGCTTCAACAAGAAGATACAAACATGCTTGAAACAAATGAAAAACTAGAAAGTTTCAGCAAAGAAATAAAAGATATAAAGAAAAACCAAATGGAAATTTTATAATTAAAAAATATAATAACCAAAATAAAAAGCTCAGTGGATGGACTCAATAGCAGAATGAAGGGGATAGAGAGATTAGTGAATTGGAAGACAAAACAATCTGTCAACTGAACAACAGAAACAAACTAGACAGAAAAGGCTAGACACAGTGGCTCATGCCTGTAATCCCAGCACTTTCTGAGGCCGAGGCGGGCGGATCACCTGTGGTCAGGAGTTCAAGACCAGCCTGGCCAATATGGCAAAACCTTGTCTCTAAAAAAAAACCCTGTACTAAAAATACCCAAAACAAGGCTGGGTGTGGTGGCTCACACCTGTAATCCCAGAATTTTGGGAGGCCAAGATGGACGGATCACCTGAGATAAGGAGTTTGAGACCAGCCTGGCCAACATGGTGAACCCCATATCCACTAAAAATACAAAAATTAGCCAGGCGTAGTGGCGCATACCTGTAACCCCAGCTCCTCAGGAGGCTGCGGCAAAAGAATCGCTTGAACCCAGGAGGCAGAGGTTGCAGTGAGCTGAGATTGTACCACTGCACTCCAGTCTGGGCGACAGAGTGAGACTCTGTCTCGAAATAAATAAATAAATAAAAATAAACAGAACCTTGTAAAATGACCCCAAATGTGTACAAACCAAACAAAGCTGCAAAATCTATAAAGCAAAACTGATACAATTGAAGGGAGGAATTGAAAAATATACAATTACAGGTGGATACATCAACACGTCTCTCTCAACAATTGACAGAACCACACAGAAAATCAGCAAGAACATAGAACTTAAAAACATCATCAATACAGGGCTCTAATCCACATTTATAGAACACTCCGCCCAACAACAGAATACCCATTCTTTTCCAGTGCCCCTGGAACATATGCTGAAACAAACCTTATCTTGGGACATTAAATAACCTCAACAAATTTAAAATTGCTGAAATCATATATCCAACCACAGTGAAAACAAGCCAGAAATTAATAAAAGAAAGAACACAGGGAAATCTCCATACACTTGAAACTAAATAGCACACTTCTAAATAATCCATGAATCAAAGGAGATGTCTAAAGGGAAATTTTTAAAAATACATTGAACTGAATGAAAATGACATTACAGATTATCAAAATTCATAAGATACTCTTCTTCAATCAAAGGAACTAGGGCTCCTCAAAGAAATATCTGATTCTAGGATAGGGACATGAAATGTACAATGTGAGTCTCCAGCACTTTCAGTCCCAGAAAGTGAGGAAGTGCTGAACCAAAACAAAAGAAAAAACACATTCTGGTGATACGTTGAAGGGTCACAGGAGTCAAATGAAAGAGTTCCCAATGTCCAAAGCTGGAGCCACAGAATAAAGTAGTATTGGATTATAAACCAAAATTTAAAATAAATATCCATGAGTTGGACACACGCTGGGGAACAACACACACTGGGGCCTGTGGTGGAGGGAGCAAGCTGGGGGAGGGAGGGCATCAGGAAGAACAGCTAATGGATACTGGGCTTAATACCTGGGTGATGGGTTGATCCGTGTAGCAAACCACCATGGCACACATTTACCCATGAAACAAACCTGCACATACTGCACATGTACCCCTGAACTTGAAAGTTGAAGAAATGTGTATATATATATATATATATATATATCCATGAGTACATGCAGATATAAATAAATGACTGGATAAATAAATGGAATAAAAGAGGCAAATATCACCTGGACAAAATTTCAAATATATAGATACATGTGATGGCTAATTTTATGTGTCAACTTATCTGGGCCACAGTACCCAGATATTTGGTCAAACATTCTGGATGTTTCTGTGAAAATGTTTTTGGATGAGATTTACATTTAAATTTGCTGGACCTAGAGTAAAGCAGATTGCCCTCAATAATGTAAGTAGACTTCATCTAATCAATTGAAGATCTGAATGGAACAAAAAGAGGACCTCCTCTGAGCAAGAGGAAACTCGGTGGACCATCTTTGCACTTCATCTGCAGCACTGGCTCTTCAAGGTTCTGCAGCAGATGGTCTTTGGACTCAAACTGCAACTCTTACTCCTGAGTCTCCAGCCTGCTGACCATGACTGATACCATACTCCACCTCATGAAAGGAGAGCATAACTCCCCAATCCTTAAGTATGGACTGAACCTTCCAAAGAGTGTAGTATGGAAAGGGGCAGGGAGGGAAAGAGTAACTTTACAGTGGAGAAACTTGACAAACACTACCTTAGCCAAGTGACCAAGGTCAACATCAATAGACAAGAATCCTTTTGATAATATATGCCCTTGATAAACCCAAGAGGTACTGAGAACATGAGACATGAGACATGAGAACTCAATGTAATGTGGTGTTCTGGATGGGGATCCTATTGCAGAAAAGAAACGTGAGGTGAACACTAAAGAAACCTGAAAATTGTGAATTTTAATTAATAATAATATACCAATATTAGGTAATTAGTTGTAAGAAATATACCATATTCGTGTAAGATGTTAACAACAGGGGACAGCATGTATGCAGAACAGGAGTAAAATGAGATCTCTTTGCATTATCTGCTCAATTTTTCTGTGAATATAAAACTGCTCTTAAAAATAACCTATTAGCTGGGCACAGTAGCTTACTCCTGTAATCTCAGCACTGGGAGGCTGAGGTGGGAGGATTGCTTGAAGCCAGGGATTCAAGACCAGCCTGGGCAACATGGCAAGACCCTCTCTCTACAAAAATTCAAAAAATAAAAATAAAATCAGTCAAGCATGGTAGCAGGCACCTTTGATCGCAGCTACTGGGAGGCTGAGGTAGAGGATTACTTGGAACCCAGGAGATCAAGGCTACTGTGAGCTGTGGTCACACTACTGCATTCCAGCCTGGAAAACAGAGTGAGATCCTGTCTCAAAAAAAAAAATAATAATAATCTATTAATATAAAGATTTAAATAATTCACATCCATAAAAAAATCATCATCACATTTTCATCACATGGTTTTAACTGATATGTGAGAAAAAGAGCAAATGTGAATAGAAAGTTCAGAAAGAAGCAAAGGTTGAAGACGTCTGAAAGCAATGTAACCTTTTTCACAATTAAGCTTCTATTTTTTACCTTAGACAAACTAAAGATATATGAGTACATAAAAAGAATTTTAGGATCAGGCACCGTGGCTCACGCCTATAATCCCAGCCCTTCAGGAGGCTGAGACAGACAGATCACTTAAGCCTAGGAGTTCAAGATTAGCCTGGGCAACAGGGTGAAACCCCATCTCTACAAAAAATACAAAAACTAACTGAGTGTGGTGGCATGTGCTTGTAGTCTCAGCTACTCAGGAAGCTGAAATAGGAGGATCACTTGAGCCTGGGAGGTTGAGGCTGTAGTGAGCTGTGTTTGCACTACTGCACTCCAGCCTGGGCAACAAAGTCAGACCCTGTCTCAAAAAAACAACAACAAAAGAATGTTATGTCCTATATATTTGCTTTTTGTTTTTTGGTTTTGGGTGTTTTTTGTTTGTTTGTTTGTTTGTTTTTGTTTTTGAGACGGAATCTTGCTCCGTCGCCAGGGAGAGTGCAGTGGTGCGACCTCGGTTCACTGGAACCTCTGCCTCCCAGGTTCAAGCGATTCTCCTGCCTCAGCCTCCCGAGTAGCTGGGATAACAGGTACACTCCACCACACCCAGCTAATTTCTGTGCTTTTAGTAGAGACGGAGTTTCACCATGTTGGCTAGGATGGTCTCGATCTGTTGACCTCGTGATCCACTCGCCTCGGCCTCCCAAACTGCTGGGATTACAGGCATGAGCCACCATGCCCGGCATGTCCTATATGTTTGTATATTTGTAGCTTAAATTATTGTGAAACTCAACTTCTCAGATGATCTACCTGGGAATCTTACTGGAAATACTGATTTGGGATCCCTACATAGTATAGTCAGCAACTGAATTCTAGGCACATTAACTTTTACCTTCCATGGTCGTATTTTTTTTCACACACTCCAATGTTGTATGAACCAGGTCTTTTGTAGTCATTTTTTCAAGAAGCTGAGAATATTTTTGAAAGAAAACTGGAAAAGAGAATAAAGACCATTTATTTTCCTGGTAGCATTATGACTTTGCTCTTTATTGTTACTTTCTTGCATTGTTTATTGAAACAAAACTTACAAGTGCCGTATTACTTGAGTAGAGGGAAAAGATTCCCCATTTTGAAACTGTAGATATCTCTAGGAATATCTAAAAGATTAGTAGTTGGAAGAGGACACAACAGTTCCATCATAATGGATCTAAAGTCCCCCCAAGTTCTCCTTCAATACTTAATATAAGATGCATGCAAAGGCTAACTCTTGGGGGTGGGGGGATGGAGGGCAATAAACATTTGTATTTGGGGATGTGCACACCTTGGGACTTTGGAGTGGAGGGGAGAAGGGCAAATTAATTCTGAGGAGTTCTGGGTCACCTTGGACAATGGAGAATTTTAAAAAGAACCCCACATGGATCAAGAGGGCATGATTTTCTTCCTCTTCTCTCCATTACTCTCTCCATCCCAACTGGCTCTTACTCCTCAGCACACCAACGCTCCCATGTTTCTCCCAATTTAAAACTAACCCACCTCTCCTTCTAGAAACTGAACTTTTGGGCAGGCATGGTGGCTTACACCTGTTATCCCAGCATTTTGGGAGGTCAAGGAGGGTCAGGAGTTCGAGACTAGCCTGGCCAAGATGGTGAAACTTCGTCTCTACTAAAAATACAAAAATTAGCTTGGCGCAGTAGCAGGTGCCTATAATCCTAGCAACTTGGGAGGCTGAGGCAGGAGAACTGCTTGAACCTGGGAGGCGGAGGTTGCAGTGAGCCGAGATCGCACCGCCGCACTCCAGCCTGGGTGAGGGAGCAAGACTCCATCTCAAAAAAAAAAAAAGAAACTGAACTTTTTCTCTTCCCTCCCTACCTTTCATTTGCTCCTTGACGCATCATATTCTGGGTTTTACTTCACTATTTCACTAAAACCATCCCTAAAATGGATCCTCAGTAATACCCTAGGGTTACTTAGTCATTTTCCTATTTGACTTCCTTAAAGGCTTGACCCCAGTTACCTTTCCCCTCAGCTCTTGGGACACTACTCTCTGTTGTTTTTGTCTTACCTTTCTTGCTGCTGCTTCTTACACTCTTCTGTAAGCCCCTTTTCCTCCATCCACCTCATTTAAAATGTAACATATCCCAGAGTTCCATCCTTATCCCTCTTTCTCATACTGTTATCTCCCTGAGTGATATCATATATTCTCATGGCATCACCTGCTACCTCTATGTGAAGGACTTCCAAAGCTCAGATCTCTCCCCCTAAATCCAGACAAATGGACCAGCAGACATGTCCATTTGAGGTTCTCACAGTCATGTAAAACTCAACATGCCCAAAACTTAAGTCACCATCTTCCAACCCAAACCTGCTACTGATCCTATATTGTCTACCTCTTCGAAAAACTTAATGATTTCTGAGTTTACAAAGTCAGAATATTGGAGCCACACTTTACTTCTCTAGGTCCCTTATTTCCCAGAACTGAATATTCATCAAGCCTCTACCTCCTTTATCATTCAAAACTACTTCATCTTCTCTTTTTGCGCTAACACTAGCCATAGACCAGTCTGACAATATTTCTCAATTGAATTAGCGAATTATCCTTCTAACCTCTCTTTCCCTCCAAATTTGTCCTCATATATCCATTTTCCACACCTCTGTCAACATTCTATTTTTTTTTTGCTTTTAAAAACATTTTATTTTGTTATTTATTATTTTATTATTTGTTGATATTTTTAGCTATTGCATATTTATGTGTTTTCGTTTCTTTCGATTGATTTTCTTTGAATCTTTATACATCATTACTACTTTTGGTGTAATTTATTCCACTTTGGGCACTTCTTCATAAGTCTAATCCAATTATATCAATTCCCTACTTAAAATTCTTCCATTTTAAAAATTGCAAAAATGGCCACAACTTTCAACATTCCCTGTATCTACACTGTTTTGCAATGTGATTTTGCAGTTTCTTCATTTAAGAGACGTGGTCTATTTCTCCACTGCCTGGATCTGGGCTGCCTGTAAGACTTCTTTCGGCCAAGGTGAGTTCTGCGCTAGTTCCAAGTTGAGACCTCAAAAGGTGTTGCTTACTTCGGCTTTCAGTCTTAAAAGCCTGCCAGTTGCCATGTGAACAAACCCAGGCTAGCCTGATGAATGATAAGAGAAATGTGGCAAAATCTCTCCTGCCATTCCAGCTAACATCTCTTCCTCAGAAGCTAAGTTGCCTGTGGCCAATACCCAACCACATATACATAAGTGAGTTCAGCCAGGACTCAGGGAATCTCCCAACTGATGCCAGTCTCAATTACCAAGCCCCAGATGTATGAGCTAAATAAATAGTTGCTGTTTTAATCTACTATGTTTTAGATTGGCTTATTAACCAGCAAAAGATAATTGATAAAATAACCTTTAGGAGGGAAAAAAATCCAAACTCTTTATCATGATATACAGCACTCTTCATGGTCTGAGTCCTGTTTATTTCTGCCACCTACAACTTCATTTCTTAGTTCTTTACTTAGCGCCATATGTTCCAGTCATGCATACTTACATTTCCCCAAATTCCACACTCTCTCATCTCTAGGTCATTCTTGGTATACACAGCTCTAGATGTCACCTCCTCCAGGAAGCCTACCTCAGCCTCTTGCACTTATTATACTTCTTAACTGCACAACACTTACCATACAATGTTATAACCGCTGGTTCATTTTACCATTCTCTAAATTTCTTGAGACCAGGTGCTGTGGCTCTGTCTTGACTCTCTGTCTGGCACAGTGCCTGACATACAGTAGATGGACAATACTTATGAAATGACCAAAGAAATTAATAGAGAATCTACCTAAATGTACACTGGTTTTGATGCCTTTTAAAAATTTGGGGCCAGGCATGTTGACTCATGCCTGTAATCCCAGCACATTAGGAGGCTGAAGCAGGCAAATTGCTTGAGCCCAGGAGTTCAGGACAAGGCCAGGAAACATGAGAAAACCCTGTCTCTACTAAAAATACAAAAAAAAATTAGCTGAATGTGGTGAGGCACACCTATAATCCCAGCTACTTGGGAGGCTGGGGTGGGAGAATTGCTTGAACCTGGGAGATGGAGGTTGCAGTGAGCCAACACTGCACCACTGCGCCCCAGCCTGGCTAACAGAGCAGGGGGGAAGAGTCCAACAAATGCTGAAAGCCAAAGATATGCAGCAATCCACCTAATCTGCTAAATTGGCTTTTAGATCCCACACAGTCTTGAGCAGGACAGGAATAATCAGAGTAAAAGTCAGTGGAGAACTCCTCCTGAAATATGTCTTCCCATCTCCTTGTTGTCTACCTGCTCATCCCAAAAGATAAGTGTCTGTGCATTCAAATAAGACTGGCCTGATAAATGCTATCAAGGAAATATAGATTTGTCCTCACTTACATAGTGTCTAGTATAGAGATGATGCCTCTTAGATTTCACTCTACAATACAAACACATATACCCACATTTATGCTTCAGTTTCGCTAAATGAGAATAGATTCCATTATTTTTACAGGACAGTGACTAAATCCAAATAAAGAGTAAAATTCACAGTGGATTCCCATGAATTATGTCTCCCCAGAGAAAATTTCACTTCGGATTTCTGGATAAACTCATTTTCAAAAGTCGATTTTTAAAAGATACCCTCTCTTCATGTACAGCAGATATTGCTTATTGGTCCGGTTGGCATACTTACTGAAAAAAGCAATAAAGAATGAGATTGCCAATAGCAGGAAAAGTACCATCAACGAGGCACAAAGCAGCTTGGAAAACCCGGTATTACTCTCGTGAGGAGCAGTCCTCTCCTTGGAAGCTGAAGAAGCAGCCAAATTAGTTTTATCAGTAATAAGTTCTGTCTTTACTTCCTCTTCTTCCTCCTCCTCCTTCCCTTTTCTTGGATGACACACAATTACTAATGGTATGACATTTGAAATCACATGAGAACAGGAATAGAAAGGCTATAATAATATTCACTTTAGAAACTTTAGAAAATATATAAAAATACAAATTCCTACAATTGAGGATAACTGTTATGCCATATAAGTTATAATATACCATAATATTTTGATATATATCTTTCTAGCAATTTTTTGAATGTATATATACATATATGCAAATTTCCCACATGATTGACATACCATAAATACTGATATCCGACCTATTATTTTCCTTACACTGTATCATGAACATTTTTCATACCATTATATTTTCTTCTTTAACACTCCTTATTATGGTTGCATAGTATTTCATCATGTACTTAAATAATAGATTGTTTCCAACTTTAAATAATGCTATAGCAAATAAATTTTTATAATCATCCATGGTTGCCATCTCATGGTTAGGAATTGCTTTCTTAAAGTTATGATATTTTGTCAAGTGATGGGGGGAAATCTTCAGTATTATGTAATATGATTACATTTTTAGTAAAATACATATGCACATGATATGTATTTGTATGTGGCAGGATATTCACTAAATTGCAAATTATAATTGTTTCTAGATGATAAGAGTAATTATAATTCAAATATCTGTGTACCTCTGGCTAATTTACTCTATAATGAACATGAATACTTGTGTAATAAAGAAATTATACAAAGTTTTTAAGGGGAAAACATTTCCCTAAGTGCTCTCCACACCTTCACAGAGATATTTTAGAAAGCATAACTATAGTCCTGACCCCTTCCCCCATAGTTTCTTGTACTCTATATACATTCTTCTCTCTCTTTTGCTCTATACTTGGGATATCACACATGACACCCAAATTACCTTGCATCTACTCCCAAATGTAACAGAGTCTGTCTCAGAGATGCAACATGCAATAGGTTCTCTGATTTCAGAAAAAGTTTCCTGGAGATTTAAGAGACTTTCTTTGTAGACTTTCTAGTCTTTCATTTGCAATGGCCTTTTGTTACATTTCCATCCATTACCAACAAATACACCCTCACCACTGTCCACCCAAACTCTTTCCCTCTAACTGATCAAAAAACAAATCTCACAAATTCATCAGGACCCCCTGCATCTGGGTTGATGATTTCAGAAGCTGTATTCAACCTCTTAACCCCAGCCCCACTCACCCTTAGAAAACACAGGGGCGGCCGGGCGCGGTGGCTCAAGCCTGTAATCCCAGCACTTTGGGAGGCCGAGACGGGCGGATCACGAGGTCAGGAGATCGAGACCATCCTGGCTAACACGGTGAAACCCCGTCTCTACTAAAAAAAAAAAATACAAAAAACTAGCCGGGCGAGGTGGCGGCGCCTGTAGTCCCAGCTACTCGGGAGGCTGAGGCAGGAGAATGGCGTGAACCTGGGAGGCGGAGCTTGCAGTGAGCTGAGATCCGGCCACTGCACTCCAGCCTGGGCGACAGAGCGAGACTCCGTCTCAAAAAAAAAAAAAAAAAAGAAAAAGAAAACACAGGGGCATCAGAGCACTCGCCTTAGCTCAGAACTGGCATTGATTTCTCTCACCTCTATTTCAGTAAACAGAGTGGAGGCTGAAGAGAGTGGCACAAAATCTTTTGTTCTCCACAATACAAATGTACACTCCGTAATGTGTATCTGCAGGCTACTCAATCTTCTGGGACTCTTGTGTTTCCCAGACATACTCAATCAGAGAACCAGCAACTCACAACACCTAGGCTTTATTCATAAACCCTCTCCTCATCCTTCATCTCATCATTCACTCTGATCCCCAGAAAATGATCTTTACCTGCAGAAGAGGCTGAGTTGATGCCTGAGAACTTGGATTCATTTTGGAACCTCACTTCAGCATAAGTGATTTCCGAAGTCATAATGGGAAGAGACCGTCTGCTTTCTTCAAAAAATTTGTTTCAAATCTTTCTTAAAACAGCTTATGAACGAGAACCAAACATGGTAGTAAACTACCTCCTTCCTTTCACTCACCTAGAGGACAGCAGAGGCACCAGATAGGCACATATCTTCAAGAGGGGTCTCTTGAGAACTAAGGATCACAATAAAAACCAAAAACCTCAGTTCACAGAGGCCCTTTCCTCAGGACCAGTATAGTGAGAATCACAGCCTTGAAACAAATGCAAGCAAATGTAATCAAAGTGGGAAGCTAAAGGGTGTGGAAACAGGAAGAAAAAAAAAGAGGAACCAAGCAATTAGAGAAGTCTTTCTTGAAAACCGTGTTCTTCACCAGTAAAAAACACAATTTGTGTGCTTCCACATGCAAATGTAATTACTTTTGACCAAACAACCTGAACAAAGACTTAGGTTGCATTCATCTTATTTTTGACTGATAGGCAACTTGTTAGTACCACATTCTAAGAGTATACACACAAAACTCACGTATCAGCCTCCCTACCTTCAAGAATCAGTTTCCTCTAGCATGGTGGGGAAGGCAAAGTTTAAACCCCATGCCTTCTGAAGCTGCTTCTCCATGCTCTCTGTGTTTCCTTGTTGGTAACTAGCTCTATCAAGAGTCTGCATTCATCTTGCTGGAATCTCCAGAAAGCAGCTCCCTTTATTGGATGCTGGAGGAGCGGGAAGGCCAGCCTTTATTCCACACTTTCCTAGCCTTTTAATCCCCACACCACCTCCAATATATATGACTATTTTTTAAGTTAGGATAATTAAAGAGAATCACAATATAGAAGGGGATAAACTTAAAGTACAAAATATAACTTTTTCCAAAGGCCTAGAAGAAAACACTCCAAATATTAAATCCTTCCTGTGGAATCTCTCCATAGACGTGCTCCTAGCTCACACCTGGATTCTCTGCCCTCAACTCTCCGCAAATGACCCTCCTTTTAATCTCCCCGAGCTGATTCCTTCTCCTGCATAACATGCATGCATACATGCATGCACACACACACACACACACAAACACCCACCTCTATATTTCTATATTATTTCTGTATCTAAATATATTGAATTGAGTTCACACGAATTCCTCTAATTCCAAACTAACACCACAGGATTCATTCTAGTTTTCTCCCTTCCCACATTCCTAACTCCTTTCTGTGACAGTAAGAAACCTGCTTTCATTGTCTTTCACTTACTCCTTATTTGATCAATCTCCTGGATGTCTTCAATCTCCCACCTGCTAAGATGTCCCTCTCTTCCTAGTTGGGCTCTAACTCCTCAGTCCAAGCCACCATCCCCTGTGCTGATGCCCTCCCTCCTCACTCTGAGGGTGCTGGCAAAGGGCCAGCCCACTCCCCAACCCCACGAACATCCCCCCACAAACATCCTCCTCACCCTGCCGAGGTTCTGACTCCCTGTGCTAGGCCACTCCTCTGCAGGAAAGCCCTCCTCACTCTGCTTGCACTCTGATTCCTGATGCTGCTCCCCTAGTCACCACTTAGACCCCCTTAGGTTCTAATGCTCCACACAAGGTCACCCCATGGGTGGGAACCCTCCTCACCCTGGAGGGGTTTGACTTCCTTAGTGGGCTATCCTACCACATGGACCACTTCCTTATCCTGCTATGTTTCTGAAACCCACACCAAGTCTACCCTCTGCATAGAAGCTTTCTTCATCCTGCTTGGGCTCTGACACTCCATGCAGGTCCTCCATCCCCCAGCAACAATGCCCACCTTACCCTGCTTAGGATCTGAGTTCCCTCACTGGGCTACCCCACCACATAGACACCCTCCTTATCATGCTTGGTCTCTGAAACCCACACCAGGTCTATCCTCTGCAAGGATGCTCTGTCTCCTCATCCTGCTTAAGTGCTGAGTCCCAACCCCAACTGGGCCAACACTAGGCATGGGTGTCCTCCTCACCTCTCCCACATGCTGACTTACATACCAGGCTGGCCCCAGAGTACTCTGCTTGTGACTCTGACTCCCTACAGAAGGTGACCTCATACATGGATGCCCTCCTCACCCTGCTTGCACTCCAACTCACTACACCTGACTCTCCCACCACGTCTCAGGCTCTGACCTCTCACATCAGGCTACCCCTCCTATGGACACCCTCGTCGATCTTATCCTCTGACACCCTGCACTGGGCCGTTGTCAGGAGTGGACATCTCCTCGCTCTGGTTCTCCGTGCCAGAATGCTTTCCCACCCCCACGGGGTGTTCTTCTCACTCTGCTTGGGCTCCAGCACCACTGTCAAGCCAATACCCTGCATAGTCACCCTTTTCACCCTGCTAAAGCTCTCACCCTGTGCCAGCCAGGCCACTCCTGCTCTCCCAGCCACCTCAACACAGACACCTCTCCTGCTACTGCTTTGTTTAGAATCAAATTATTTAGTAAGAAAAGGGAAAGGGGAATGACAAAGCATAAGGGAAGGATAAGAGAATTTTAAGTTCTCCACAATTAATTATTGGACCTAACCAGCATGTGCACATAGACAGGTATACATGCACACATACTCCTTGAAATAATGATCATTGATTCTCAGAGGCTATACAATCTAAGCTCATAATTAGAAAGCAAACCATATTCCTAAAATTATAACTCTTTCCCTGGAATAAGTCACATTATAACTGGATTACACTGTATCACCAACAACCCCAAAATCCAAGTGGCTTACAACACAAACATGTATTTCTCACTCACATTACACATGTGCTTAGGGTCACCGTGGAGCTGACTGCAACTCTGCTTGGTTCCTTTCCAAGTGTTTTCTCATTCTGGAAGCTGAGATCACAGAATAGCTCCTTGTAAGCTGAACCATGTAGTAGCATCCTTTATTCAGATAAGGTGTACATTATATTTGCTCTGATTCTGTTGGCCAATGCAAGTTATCTGTAAGCGAGACAGGGAAATATACTTTGTCTACAGAAAGATATGTCAAGCGTATCAAAGTTTAATCCTTTCACAAAGGAGAACATAAACATTTGGAAACAATAATAGAATCTACCCCCCATCCCTTTAAATTATTTATCCAAGAGATCTCTTGGGCAGTGATCTCCAAAATAGGGTGCAAGTACTTTAGGCAGTATAAAAGAGGATCTGCTAAGGCACAGAGATAAAACACTAAACATCTATTTATACTGATTTAAAGCTTTAAGGAAGATAAGCTTTACTAGTATCGATTGCATGTCATGTGTGGTACGGCACCTATTATGAGGGAAGACTGGAAGTTCCACAACTCTGAGAGGTTGACCGTGTGCCTTCACTTGTTTGTTTACTCTCTGAATATTGTACCCTGCTGCAGTTAACCTGGGTAGTAAAGAATTTGCTTGGATTTTACCCCACTTCCTGGGAGGTAGCCTTTAAATCCTTGGAATTTTCCAAGTAATAGGATTGTCTTTGTTATTCATGGTGGGCCCGATGAGGTCTCTCATGATGGGCTCCAAGATCGTTTATGCTAAGAAGGTGATTCAGGATGGGGCTGGCCATGCTGGAAAGACCAGCCATGTGATTGGAGCACTGGGGCCTTGAGCCATGTTATATCAGCCCAGGTGGGGAAGGGAAGCTAGAGATTGAGTTCAACTTGTGACCAATGGTTCAATCAATCATGCCTACATAATGGACCCCAATAAAACCTCTGGACATTGAAGCTCCCCTGGTTGGCAATACTCTGTGTNCTACACCTGACTCTCCCACCACGTCTCAGGCTCTGACCTCTCACATCAGGCTACCCCTCCTATGGACACCCTCGTCGATCTTATCCTCTGACACCCTGCACTGGGCCGTTGTCAGGAGTGGACATCTCCTCGCTCTGGTTCTCCGTGCCAGAATGCTTTCCCACCCCACGGGGTGTTCTTCTCACTCTGCTTGGGCTCCAGCACCACTGTCAAGCCAATACCCTGCATAGTCACCCTTTTCACCCTGCTAAAGCTCTCACCCTGTGCCAGCCAGGCCACTCCTGCTCTCCCAGCCACCTCAACACAGACACCTCTCCTGCTACTGCTTTGTTTAGAATCAAATTATTTAGTAAGAAAAGGGAAAGGGGAATGACAAAGCATAAGGGAAGGATAAGAGAATTTTAAGTTCTCCACAATTAATTATTGGACCTAACCAGCATGTGCACATAGACAGGTATACATGCACACATACTCCTTGAAATAATGATCATTGATTCTCAGAGGCTATACAATCTAAGCTCATAATTAGAAAGCAAACCATATTCCTAAAATTATAACTCTTTCCCTGGAATAAGTCACATTATAACTGGATTACACTGTATCACCAACAACCCCAAAATCCAAGTGGCTTACAACACAAACATGTATTTCTCACTCACATTACACATGTGCTTAGGGTCACCGTGGAGCTGACTGCAACTCTGCTTGGTTCCTTTCCAAGTGTTTTCTCATTCTGGAAGCTGAGATCACAGAATAGCTCCTTGTAAGCTGAACCATGTAGTAGCATCCTTTATTCAGATAAGGTGTACATTATATTTGCTCTGATTCTGTTGGCCAATGCAAGTTATCTGTAAGCGAGACAGGGAAATATACTTTGTCTACAGAAAGATATGTCAAGCGTATCAAAGTTTAATCCTTTCACAAAGGAGAACATAAACATTTGGAAACAATAATAGAATCTACCCCCCATCCCTTTAAATTATTTATCCAAGAGATCTCTTGGGCAGTGATCTCCAAAATAGGGTGCAAGTACTTTAGGCAGTATAAAAGAGGATCTGCTAAGGCACAGAGATAAAACACTAAACATCTATTTATACTGATTTAAAGCTTTAAGGAAGATAAGCTTTACTAGTATCGATTGCATGTCATGTGTGGTACGGCACCTATTATGAGGGAAGACTGGAAGTTCCACAACTCTGAGAGGTTGACCGTGTGCCTTCACTTGTTTGTTTACTCTCTGAA
Organism: Rhinopithecus bieti; assembly: GCF_001698545.2. Lineage (NCBI taxonomy): Eukaryota > Metazoa > Chordata > Mammalia > Primates > Cercopithecidae > Rhinopithecus > Rhinopithecus bieti. The sequence continues at coordinate 3,608,068 of NW_016811596.1, forward strand.
TATTGTACCCTGCTGCAGTTAACCTGGGTAGTAAAGAATTTGCTTGGATTTTACCCCACTTCCTGGGAGGTAGCCTTTAAATCCTTGGAATTTTCCAAGTAATAGGATTGTCTTTGTTATTCATGGTGGGCCCGATGAGGTCTCTCATGATGGGCTCCAAGATCGTTTATGCTAAGAAGGTGATTCAGGATGGGGCTGGCCATGCTGGAAAGACCAGCCATGTGATTGGAGCACTGGGGCCTTGAGCCATGTTATATCAGCCCAGGTGGGGAAGGGAAGCTAGAGATTGAGTTCAACTTGTGACCAATGGTTCAATCAATCATGCCTACATAATGGACCCCAATAAAACCTCTGGACATTGAAGCTCCCCTGGTTGGCAATACTCTGTGTATTATCACACATTAAAGTTCTAAGAAAATGATATATTGATGGGGTCAATGGAAATTTCCATTTAGGACTCTCTCGGGCCTTACCCCATGCATCTCTCCCTCTGGCTGGTTCTGATTTGTATCCTTTTGCTATAATAACTGCAATCATAAGCATGGCACTATCCTGAGTTCAGTGAGTCATTCTAGGAAATCATAAAACCTGAAGTGATCATGGGAATCCCCAAATTTGTAGTCAGTTGATCAGGAGTGAGGACACCCCTGGGAACCCCTGAACTTGTGGCTGGTATCTGAAGTAATGGCAGTCTTATGAAGGCCATGCCCTCAACCTGTGAAATTTGGCCTAAGTCCAGGCAGTTGATATCAGAAGTCAATTTAATAGCTCAGTATTGTTAATTTTATGAAAACAAGATATTTGTTAGACTATTTATATTGATATGATGGCAAGTGACCCTTTTGTTCGCTGTGATAGTAATCTCAGTATTTAGAAGTAAGGATGGAGTAAATAGGGCACTTTTTTTTTTTACTTTAAAGTTTTTTTTACTGTTTGATATTTTATGAGTATGTATTTCTTTCATAATAAAAAGACACAGGCTAGGCATGGTGGCTCACGCCTGTAATCCCAGCACTTTGGGAGGCCGAGGCGGGTGGATCACCTAAGGTCAGGAGTTTGAGACCAGTCTGACCAACATGGTGAAACCCCATCACTACTAAAAATACAAAATTAACCGGGCGTGGTGGTGCATGCCTGTAATCCCAGCTACTAGGGAGGCTGAGGCAGGAGAATCACTTGAACCTAGGAGGCAGAGGTTGCAGTGAGCCAAGATCGCACCATTGCACTCCAGCCTGGGCAACAGGAGTGAAGCTCTGTCTCAGAAAACAAAAGCAAACAAACAAATAAATCTATCTTATTTTCACCAAAGATGAGACTAAGACCATTTTTGCAGCAAGGCTGGTTAATTCAGCTGGTATAGTATTTTGTTCAGAGGAACTGCTTAAGAAAACAGATCTTTTGTGTCTGGATTGTTTCATTTAGCGTAGTGTTTTTGAGGTTCATCCATGTTATAGCTCAGATCAGTTTCTCAGTCCATTAGTGTTGTAACAACAAAATACCTGAGACTGGGTAATTTATAAGGAAGAGAAATTTATTTTCTCAGTTCTGGGGGCTGGGAAGCCCAAGATCAAGGCACCAGAATGTTCAGTTACCTGGTGATGATTGTATCTTCTAAGGGGAAGAACTCCATGTCTTCACATGGCAGAAGGCAGATGGGCAAGCGATAGACCAGCAATGCATGATACCTGTTTTATAGGAGCCTTAATTCCATCCGCAAAGCCCTCATGGCCTAACCACCTCTAAAAGGGCCCATCTCTTAATATCATCACACTGGCAATACCTGAGTTTTGGAGGATGATGTGGTTTGGATCTGTGTCCCCACCAAATCTCCCATCAAATTGTAATCCTTGGTGTTGGAGGTGGGCCTGGTAGGAGGTGACTGAATCATGGGGGTACATTTCCCCCTTGGTAGTGTCCTCGCCATAGTGAGTTCTCATGAGATCTGGTTGCTTAAAACTTTGTGGCACCTCACCCCTCTCTCTCTTCCTCCTGCTCTGGTCGTGTGAAGTGCCTTGCTCCCACTTTGCCTTCCACCATAATTGGAAGCTTCCTGAGGCCTCCTCAGTAAGCAGAAGCTGCTATGCTTCCGTATAGCCTGCAGAACTGTAAGCCAATGAAACCTCTTTTCTTTATGAATTACCTAGTCTCAGGTTTTCTTTATAGCAGTGCAAGAATAGACTAACACAGAGGGGGACACATTTAAACCACAGCAATCAGTAATTCATTCTTTTTTACGGACAAATAATATTCCACTGTATGTTGAATCTCACCCTGACAATGTAAATTATTAGCTTATCTTCACAGGTAGAAGGCAAGAATAAGACTAGAAATCATCCCTCTGTCTACTCCCAGATGAACGCGTAAATGACTTTTGTTTTACTCCTACTTTTCACATGTGAAATGTAGATTCACTGAGTGCTAATCAGAGCCTCACAACAAAGTAACCACCTGCCTCCTTGTCTACTCTGCCTTGTCTTTTTTTCCCCCTTACCTCCTTCCCCTCCTGCTTGCTCTTTTCCCTTAAAATACTGAAGTCCTCAAAACCCTCTTCGGAAAAAGCACCGATCGCAGATGCTTCTGTGATTTGTGTTTCGTTCCTGGGCACGTCCTCAACCTTGGCAAAATAAACCTGTAAATCAGTTGAGACCTGCCTCAGTCACTTTTTGGTTTACACAAGGAATGGTTGTCATTCTTTTTGGCATCTAACTCTCCTTCTGTTTGAAGAATATTCCCACTTTATGAAACAGAGTCCTTCATATTCTACAACAGCTGCAAATCCAGGCATTTGCTTTCAGAAACTGTACCATAAATACTTGAAAGCTATAGACCTTCAGTGAAATAGAGGAAATTTGAGATTTATTATCCAATCTGGCTGAAGCTGAGAAAAGAGGAAGTACTACTAGTATTAACAGATGGGACTTGGTAGTCCTTGTCATACAATGACAAAATAGGCAAATTGAAACACATTATCACCTAAAACAAAGTTCCCATTGGAGATAAGCCTTTAAGAGCCCAAGCAGGCCAGGCGCATTGGCTCACACCTGTAATCCCAGCACCTTGGGAGGCTAAGGCAGGTGGATCGCCTGAGGTCAGGAGTTCGAGACCAGCATGGCCAACACGGTGAAACCCCATCTCTACTAAAAATACAAAAATTAGCCAGGTGTGCTGGTGAGCACCTGTAATCCCAGCTACTCGGGAGGCTGAAGCAGGAGAATTGCTTGAACCTAGGAGGCAGAAGTTGCAGTGAGCCAAGATAGTGCCACTGCACTCCAGCCTGCGTGACACAGTGAGACTCCACTTCAAAAAAAAAAAAAAAAAAAACAGAGCCCAAGCAACCCCAAGGGAAAGAATTTAAGAACTGTAGAGTAGAATAGTTGCTTCTTATGGCACTGGATAACCCAAAGGAAGAGAGTAACAAACTCAATAGATCCTAAATTCTTGGCCCAAGGTAAAAACTGAAAACTAGAATTTCTATAACTATATTAAAAGAATTCTTTATTGCTTGTAGCTGCACGCTGAAGAGGCCAAAAACCAAAGTTTTAGTTGGACTCTATGGTTAAATATTGCAAATCCAGTTGAATTCAAGCTTTGCTATGTCTCTTAAGTGAAAACGAGAGGCTTGATTGTAATAAAATGTGATCTCAAGAACTGATAAAGGAATATATGGAGGATACTCGTGTATCGCCCAAAGCATCACAAACACTCCAAGTCCACGAAGTTTCCTATCCCCACAAAAGCAGCAGGTATAGTGAGAGCCTGAAGTCACCCTCTGGTTATCTCCCAAATTCCTGTTGTCCAGAATCCCCACACTATCTCCCTGACCTGTGAAGCAAGGTCCGTTATGATGGAAAACCAAATTGAAGTTCTGAACCTCCCCTTCTTAGTAAAATAAAATCAAAAGCAGTAAAGCATCTATAATGAAATCACAAAGATTAGTACCACTAGCAAAGGATTCAAAACTGAAGCATAAGCAATTCCTATTATAGTCTTGATTTAAGTCACTCATCTTGCCCATACAGATGGTTCATAAAGAATGGGAGTAGATGACCATTCATTTAATCAGGGGGTGACTCCAATTGTAGCTGCTTTCCAAATGCGAGGTCTAGAGCAAGTCAATACAGTACTTGGCGCTTAATATAAACCTATTAATGGCCAGGTACGGTGCCCCACGCCTGAAATCCTCACACTTTGGGAAGCCAAGACAGAAGGATCGCTTGAGTCCAGATCTTTGAGACCAGCCTGGGCAACATAGTAAGACCCCACCTCTACAAAAATAAAAAATAAAAATTAGGCCGGGTGCGGTGGCTCACACCTGTAATCCTAGCACTCTGGGAGGCCAAGGCAGGTGGGTCATTTGAGTTCAGGAGTTCAAGACCAGCCTGGCCAACACGGTGAAATCCTGTTTCTACTAAAAATACAAAAATTAGCCAGGCAGTAGTGGCATGCGCCTGTAATCCCAGCTACTCAGGAGGCTGAGGCAGGAGAATCGCTTGAGCCTGGGAGGCAGAGGTTGCAGTGAGCCAAGATCACACCACTGCACTCCAGTCTGGGTGACAGAGTGAGATCCTGTCTCAAAAAGTATATATATATATGTTAAAAATTAGCCAGGCGTGGTGGTACACACCTATAGTCCCAGCTTCTTAGTTAGAAGGCTGAGGTGGGAGGATCACTTGAGCCCAGGAGGTTGAGGCTGCAGTGAGTTGTGATCGTGTCACTGCACTCCAGCCTGGACAACAGAGCAAGACTGTCTAGAAAACATTAAATATGTATCTATATGACATATATGTATACTATCTGGTGGATATTATTTCTTCTAGTTAATAAATAAGCAAAAAATCATAATCAAATTGCTTTTCTCCTGGCAGAAACAACATACCTTCATCATCTTCAGGCCTATATAACTCTTCAGATAACTATATATATAACTCTTTCAATCTGGCCTACCATTTATCCTGCAGAAAACTTAAACATCTCACCATTTTACAGGATATCCTGCTGGTTCACTCCATTGATGATATCCTACAGATGCTACAAGGAAAGCAGGACAATATGGTACCCTAGATGCCTTGGTAAGCCTCATGCCATTGAAGTCTTGGTCTATCAGGCAGTGGTTCTCAGTGTGGTCCTAAACCAACAGTATCACCTGGGAACTTGTTAGAAATGCATATTCTTAGGCTCCACCTTAGATGTACTGAATCCATAATTTTGAGGATGGGGCCCAAAAATTGGTGTTTTAACCAGTCCTTTAGTTGATTCTGATTGATGTCTGGAGCACTTAAATATCCCCTCCAAAATATCAAATAATTTGCCATTTTAAAAGGCAGGATTCATAGGCCTCTCTGAATTTTTAAGGCAATATATTTCACATTTGGGTGTTCAAACATATTTGCTAGAAAACTGAAAACCCTCCAGGATTTGGTGACATACTGAAAAGGCTGTTCAGGTGGTTCAGGCCACAGGTAGACAGTCTGCACTTAGCCCTAACAAATTAGTGGTACTTGAACCATCTTTGGCAAATCCATGTAGATTGGAGCCTAAAGCAAACCAACCTGGAGATTGGTAGGAGAATTCAAAGGAGGCCAGTAGGATATTTTAGAGCAAGTCATTCCCTTTCAGCAAGTAATTGGTCTATTCTTGAAAAATGCTATTGGGTCCTCACTGAATCAGAATATATCAACATGGGACAACAGGTAAAGATGCAACTTGAGGTAACCTTCACGAGCTGAGAGTCATCTAATTGGAGTAGAAAATCATTAGCTGTAGTAATGGCTAAGGGTTTGGATTTAAATACACACAAAGACGAGGGAACAAGGCCTTGGACAAGCACTAAGCAAGGAGTTGGAATTGAGACTTCTATATAATTCATAATTTTTGCAAAACTATAAATTAAGTGAAAGGGAAACTAGAAAGTAATACCTCTCCCTGGGCTTTAGGTGAAAAAGGAAAAATTTGTAGGAAAGTACAAGGTGAGTCTACAATATTTTGTTCCATCAGAAATAAAGGAATTGCTCAAACATGAATGCAAGTATGTCAAAAAGCAACAAATTAGCTTGAAGGGTACTAGGCAATGTTAGGGCAATGTGGGCACTGTATGGACGCCTCTTTTGTAGTATCACATCTTCACCTTTTACTTCAGCTCTTGCTACAGAAACCAACCTCGGGCAAGTGCAAACTGATAACACCTTGCCTCAGCCAACCATGAATCTCTTGCTTTCTGTCCCAGGGCTCCTCTGACACTACAAGTACGGATGTGCCCTGTACAGAACAAACCTGGAACTGTGCGGGTGCCAACACCCCATGAGGAAATCCTGATCCAATGATGGAAGGAAGCTAGTGGATAAACTGTCCCCTCTTTTATCACTTGGGGACACAATTTTAAGGTGCATTCTACACAGCTCCTCAGAGCTCCAGAAGAATGGAGTCCCAATTGCCCAAAACAGTAACCAACTTAATAATGCACCCTTGTATTAGCTTTCCCTCTTCCCCATTTAACTCTTCTAGTCTCTCATTCCTGTTAGGCAATAAGAACCTGGGTAGGGGGTGAGAGGGCAATAAGATTCAAGAAGAGAGAAATCTGAAAGGTGAGCAGATTGCTACAACTGCTTTATTCTGAGGTTTGCTAATTCTGAGCGCAGGCAGGAGGCTGAGAATCTGGGTTTTGTACCCACAGATGGCTGCTGCTAGGGGACCAAAAAGCCATCAGAGCCTTTGGTAGAGCTTTCAGGAGACTTCAAATACATTGCTAATTTCTCCCTAGAACATTTTCTGAATTTAAAGACTGTACAACTCAACACTAAAACAAAAACAAATCACCTAAGCAGAAAGTCAAATTTGTCAAAATGTCAACAATTGTTAAATATGGATGATGGATATATGGGTATTATTTGTATTATTCATTCAACTTCTGTTTGAAAATATTCATGATAAAAAGTGGAAGGGAAAATTCCAGGCCTCTGTATGTAAGTTTGGAGTACCAACTTATATTATCTATAATATATGTAATTTTGGAGTATAAACTTACATGACTTATGATATAAAGGAGCCTCTGAGCCAGGAATTTAACTTAAAATTAGGTCTCAATCTGATAATAACCCTAAGGACTTAGAAAAGGCAAATGCAAAACCACTCCAAAGAAATACTCCCACAACTGTGGTAGAACAGGATTGCCCATAAGAAAAACACACTAAACTGGCCGGGCGCGGTGGCTCAAGCCTGTAATCCCAGCACTTTGGGAGGCCGAGACGGGTGGATCACGAGGTCAGGAGATCGAGACCATCCTGGCTAACACTGTGAAACCCCATCTCTACTAAAAAAAAAAAAATACAAAAAACTAGCCGGGCGAGGTGGCGGGCGCCTGTAGTCCCAGCTACTCAGGAGGCCGAGGCAGGAGAATGGCGTCAACCCAGGAGGCGGAGCTTGCAGTGAGCTGAGATCCCGCCACTGCACTCCAGCCCGGGCGACAGAGCGAGACTCCGTCTCAAAAAAAAAATAAATAAATAAAAAATAAAGAAAAACACACTAAAGACAAACTCACAACTAAAACTTAAACACCTGACAACACATGGAAAAAAGATAATAAAGAAATATATGAAAAGAGCACAATCTCACTATAGTAAGAGAAATGAATATATTTTTCACCCAATATATTAAATATTTTTAAAATAATGTGTTGACAAAATAGAGAAACAAACAACCTCAGAATTTATATTAAGTATATGAATTAGGCAGAAGATAATATAGAAATAAATCTATAAAAATTTTAAATGTTGTGGGAGGAAGGAAGGGAGGCAAGGGTTGAAACACTATTGGATACTATGCTCACTACCTGAGTGATGGGATCAGTCACATCCCAAACTTCAGTATCATGCTATATTATCCACGTAGGCCAGACGCGGTGGCTCATGCCTATAATCCTAGCACTTTGGGAGGCCGAGGTGGGCGGATCACCTGAGGTCAAGAGTTTGAGACCAGCCTGACCCACATGGAGAAACCCCATCTCTACCAAAAATACAAAATTAGACAGGCGTGGTGGTACATGCCTGTAATCCCAGCTACTCGGGAGGATGAGGCAGGAGAATTGCTTGAATCCGGGAGGTGGAGGCTGCAGTGAGCAGAGATTGCCCCATTGCACTCCAGCCTGGGCAACAAGGGCAAAGCTCTGTCTCAAAAAAAAAATATATATATATATATATGTGTGTGTGTGTGTGTGTGTATATATATACACACACATATATGTACATATATGGATGTGTATATATGTGTGCATATACACACACATATATACATGTGTGTATATACATATATATACACACTCACATAACAAACCTGCACATGGACCCCCTGAACCTAAAAAAACAGTTGAGGCCGGGCGCGGTGGCTCAAGCCTGTAATAATCCCTGCACTTTGGGAGGCCGAGACGGGCGGATCACGAGGTCAGGAGATCGAGACTATCCTGGCTAACATGGTGAAACCCCGTCTCTACTAAAAAATACAAAAAACTAGCCGGGCGAGGTGGCGGGCGCCTGTAGTCCCAGCTACTCAGGAGGCTGAGGCAGGAGAATGGCGT
>NW_016811596.1:3618054-3637572 GCF_001698545.2 Rhinopithecus bieti
AAAAAAAAAAAAAAAAAAGAAGTATTTGAGGCAGAAAGACCAGAGAGTGTAAAGGCACTGTAGTATGAAATAGTGCAGCATATAATTAGATCAGTCTGGCTGGAATATTAATATGAATATGGCGGTTTCCTTTTTAGAAAATGAAGGTACAGAGGTAGGCCACAATCAATTCATTAATTATTATCTTTGACACTAGCATGTTGTCACTTTAGGTACAAATTAGTAAAGTTTTTTTAACCTCTCTGTGTCTCTGTTTCCTCATCTGTGAAATACGGATAACCCTACTACCCACCCCAGAGGGTAAGAATTAAGAAATCCCAGAAGTAAGAATCTCAGGGGTTTGTGTGAAGATTGAATGAGACGATCTTTACAAAGCACTTAGCTAGTCCCTAGCAAATGATCAGTGCTCAAAAAATACAGGATAAGAAGACAGTTGGTTTGGGGTTTCTTACTTATGTGAAAAGGTATATAGTATAAAAGCTAAAAAGGGGGTTGAGCAGGATTACAAAGACAGAATAAGAATTTAAATCCCTACTATGGAATCCGTCTGAAACATGTCTCAGAAGCGTGTCTCCCTATCATCCCTTATTCCTGATTTCTCCTCTATTAGATGACTCTTCCTACTTCCTGCCCCAATCTTGGGCATCTACCTCACTTCTAAGACAATGAAAAAAAAAAAAAAAAAAAACCTCCTGTGATTTTGCCCTTACACCATCTCATTACACACCTGGACAGCCAGAACTAGAAGCAGTACTAGTACCAGCAACAAATATTTAAACGGAGCTTACCATATTCCAGGCCCTGTTCTAGGCACTTTAATTACTTTATATATTTATTTTTTAGAAACAGCATCTCACTCTGTCACCCCAAGCTGGAGTGCAGTGACACCATCATAGCTCACTGTAACCTCAAAATCCTGGGCTTAAGCGATTCTCCCACCGTAGGCTCCTAAAGCACTGGGATTACAGAAGTGAGCCACCATGCCCAGCTAAGCAATTTAATTTTTAAATTTATTTTACGGTCACAATATTCCATAGGTACTATTTTCATTTTGTATATGAGGAAACTGAGGCAAACAAAGTTTAACTAATTTTTCCAAGGTCAAAAAGCCAGTAAGTGGCAGAGACAAATTTTGTAGCAAAGTAGTCTGTCTTCTCCCAAATCCATGTTCCTGACCACAGCTCTTTACTGCCCGTTAATCCTCTATTATGAGTGGAGCTAGGAGGAGGGGGGTGTCATTAAAATTAAGTATATTCCCCATTCAAATATTTATTAAAGTATTAAAGTATGAAGAATGGATCGTTTGATACTTCATTTTCTGCCTGCCCAAACAGCTATTTTTCTACCTTCTCAACAAACTTTGGATCAGTTACAGGCTTAGACTCCATAGACTAAATGTCCTGTCCAGTCTTCATTTCTTTCTTTTTAAATTCATCCCCTGTTCTCGTCCCATCTTAGATTGTTGAAAAGAAAATAAAAAATGAAAACAAATGCTTCCCCTGCCACGAGGAGTCTGAGCAAACGCCTGCAACTATTTCAGTTGCTAAGGAGGAGCATGCCCTCTAGTGGTCCCGTGTTAATATGCAGCCAGATGCAGCACTGACACTAAGTACCTCGATGACTTTTTTTTCCAATAATAGGTACGTTGGCAGAATACACATAATAGGAAGAAAGAAAATGTCGACAAGCAAGCCAAAAAATCCATAGTGGGTCTTAATGCATTATTTTGTTTAATTGAGGAGATGATGTTATCCTTAGATTGATGAGGCAGAACATGAAGTCACAAAGGACAATTATTTCACTACCGGCTCAGATGCAGGTAATTTAAGTATACCAGAGCTTTTTTGAAAATATACCACCCTGTACTGTATGTCTTTGAAAAGGAAACTGGAGATGACAGTTCTAGCAAAATTTTGAAATAAATGCAAACCATAAAAATGCTGTGAAAACCATCTATATAAACCCAGGCTAAGGAACAACAAGTAAATAAAATTCTCCCTCTTTCCTTCCTTCGAATATGTGACTGATGGAGAATATATGATTGATGGAGAACTCCTGAACATTAGTCCTATAGTCACATATGTATTTCCTTCATGTACAATTGAGAAGCAATTTTAAAAATGGTTTTTGAAAAGGCTAAAAAAAACTAAAACTTGAGCAAAGTGCAATGCAATTTTAGCCACTTATAATTAAAATGAGACAGTAAACTACCAAATGTATCAGCAACTCTACTACATGATACCTGGTGTTCCTTCTCCAGGTCAAAAAGTCTATGCACCAAAGTAAAATCTGTCTTCATTACTACTTACTTGGCTCTCTCATATTGACTGGCTCTCAAGCACAAAAATAAGATTTTCTTCACTCAAAACCATACAATTGCACAGAAATTAAACAACCTGCTCCTGAGTGACTTTTGGGTAAACAATAAAATTAAGGTGGAAATCAAGAAATTCTTTGAAATTAATGAGAAATATATAATATACCATAATCTCTGGGACACAGCTCAAGCAGTTGTTAAGAGGGAAATTTATAGTGCTAAATGCCCACATCAAAAAGTTAGAAAGATCTCAAGTGAACAACCTAACACCACTCTTAGAGGAACTAGAGAAACAAGAACAAACCAACCCCAAAGCTAACAGAAATCAAGAAATAACCAAAACCAGAGCTGAACTGAAGAAAATGAGAAGCAAAGAGCCATACACAAGATCAAGAAATCCCACAATTTGTTTTTTAAAAGAACAAATAAGATTAATAGACCACTAGCTATACTAATAAAGGGGGGAGGGGAACAGCAGAAGATCCATGTAAATACAATCAGAATGAAAAAAGGGGCATTACCATTGGCCCCACAGAAATACAAAAAAACCCTCAGAGACTGTTATGAACACCTCTATGCACACAAACTAGAAAACCTAGAAAAACTAGAAATGGATAAATTATTGGAAACATGCAGCCTCCCAAGATTGACCCAGGAAGAAATGGAATCCCTCAACAGATCAATAACAAGTTCTGAAACTGAATCAGTAATAAAAAGTCTACCAACCAGAAAAGGCCCAGGACCAGGTGGATTCACAGACAAATTCTACCAGATGTATAAAGAAGAGGTTCCTACTGAAACTGTTCCAAAAATTTGAGGAGGAAGGACTCATTGCTAATTCATTTTATGAAGTCAGTATCATCCTGATTCCAAAACCTGGCAGAGACAGAATAGAAAAAAGGAAACTGGGTCAATATCCTTGACGAGCATAGATGCAAAAATCATCAACAAAATACAAGCAAACCAAATCCAGTAGTATATCAAAAAGTTAATCCACCATTATCAAGTAGGCTTTGTCTCTGGGATGCAAGGTTGGTTCAACATACACAAATCCATAAATGTAATTCACCATATAAAGAAAACTAAAAACAAAAGTCACACAATCATGTAAATAGATGCAAAAAACGCTTTTGATAACATTCAACATTTCTTCATGTTAAAAACCCTCAACACACTAGGCATTGAAGGAATATACCACAAAATAATAAGAGCCATCTATGACAGACCCACAGCCAACATTATACTGAATGGGCAAAAGCTGGAAGCATTCTCCCTGAGAACTGGAACAAGACATGGATACCTACTCTCACCATTTCTATGCAACATAGTACTGGAAGTCCTAGGCAGGACAATCAGGCAAGAAAAAGAAATAAAAGGTATCCAAATAGTAAGAGAGGAAATCAAATCATCTGTTTGCAGAAGAGATGATTCTATACCTAGAAAACCCATAGTCTCTGCCCCAAAACTCCTAGATCTGGTAAACAACTTCAGCAAAGTTTCAAGATAGAAAATCAGTGTACACAAATCCAACGTCCAAGCTGAGAGGCGAACCCAAAATGTAATTCCATTCAAAATAGCCACAAAAAATAATAATAATAAAATAAAATACCTAAGAATATAGCTAACCAGGGAGGTAAAAGATCTCTACAACAAGTATTACAAAACACTGTTCCGAGAAACCAGAGATGACACAAGCAAATGGAAAAATATTCCACGTTCATGGATAGGAAGAATCAATATTGTTAAAATGGCCATACTGCCCAAAGCAATTCACAGATTTGATGCTATTCCTATCAAACTACCAATGACATTCTTCACAGAATTTTTTAAAAACTATTCTAAAATTCATATGAAGCCAAAAAAGAGTTCAAATAGCCAGGGCAATCCTAAGCAAAAGAACAAAGCTGGGGCATTGTGTTGCCTGACTTCAAACCGTACTACAAGGCTACAGTAACCAAAACAGCATGGTACTGGTACAAAAACAGATGCAAAGACCAGTGTAACAGAATAGAGAGTCCAGAAATAAAGCTGCACACCTACAACCATCTTATCTTTGACAAAGTTGACAAAAAACAAGCAACGGGGAAAGGATTCCCTTTTCAATAAATGGTGCTGGGATAATTGGCTAGCCATATACAGAAGATTGAAACTGGACCCCTTCCTTACACCGCATACAAAAATCAACTCAAGAGGGATTAAAGACTTAAATGTAAAACATAAAACTATAAAAACCCTGAAAGATAACCTAGGAAATATCATTCTGTACATAGGAACGGGCAAAGATTTCATAAAGAATATGCCAAAACCAATTACAACAAAAACAAAAATTGACAAATGAAACCAAATTAAACTAAAGAGCTTCTGCACAGCAAAATGAACTATTCAAGAGTAAACAGACAACCAACAGAATGGGAGAATATATTTGTAAACTATGCATCTGACGAAGATCTAATATCCAGAATCTATAAGAACTTAAGCAAATTAACAAGCAAAAAACAAACAACCCCATTAAAAAGTTGGCAACAGACAAGAACAGACACTTTTCAAAAGAAGACATGTGGCCAACAAGCATGTGAAAAATTGCTCAATGTCACTAATCATTAGAGAAACACAAATCAAAACCACAATAAGATACCATCTCACACCAGTCAGAATGGCTACTATAAAAAACTCAAAATAACAGCTGTTGATGAGGCTGTGGGAAAAAGGGAACACTTATACACTGCTGGTGGGAACATGAATTAGTTCAGCCATTGTAGAAAGTAGTGTGGTGATTTCTCAAAGAACTTAGAACTACCATTCAACCCAGTAATCCCATTGTTGGATATATACCCAAAGGAATATAAATCATTCTACCATAAAGACACATGCATGCCACATACATATGTTCACTGCAGCACTATTCACAATAGCAAAGTCATGAAATCAACCTAAATGCCCATCAGTGGTAGACTGGATAAAGAAAATGTGGTATATAATCACTATGGAATACTATGCTCCCATGAAAAAAGAAAAAGAACATGTCCTTGGCAGCAACATAGATAGAGCTGGAGGCCATAAACCTAAATGAACTAATGCAGGAATAGGAAACCAAATACCACATGTTCTCACTTATGAATGAGATCTAAACATTGAGTACATATGGACACAAAGAAGGGAACAACAGACATTGGGTCCCTGAGTGGGGAGGGAGGAGGAGGGAGAGGATTGGAAAACTACCTATCGAGTACTATGCTTATTACCTAGGTAACAAAATAATCTGTATATCCAACTCCCATGACATGCAATTTACCTATATAATAAACCTGCATATGTACCTCTGAATCTAAAATAGAAGTTTTTTAAAAAAGAAAGAAAAGGCGCAGGGAAACATCAAAGATATGGTGGAGAAGGCAGGGATGGTTTGATTGTTTCTTGAAGAGAATCAACTGGCCTATATTAGGATTCATGGAGAAGCTGTAGGCTTTGATATGCACAGCAGCACCCAATTGGCTTGATTTGTAACGATGACCACAGAAACCAATTTATTTGCAAGGCATAAAGTAGCTGTTTGCCATCCTCAATACAGAGGAAAAATGGGGAAAATGCACTGGAATGAAAAAAGGAAAATAGAATTTAATTTATTCTGAGGTGACTTGCAATTCAATGTAAGACCAAGCATTTGTCACAACTGGTGTATCTCATCTAGAAAACATTGAAGGTAATGAACTGACCTTACTAAAATGTACTAACCCTCCCGGGTTCAAGCGATTCTCCCACCTCAGTCTCTCGAGTAGCTGGGACTACAGGTACACGCCACCACACCCAGCTAATTTTTGTATTTTTAGTAAAGACAGGGTTTCACTATGTTGGCCAGGCTTGTCTCAAACTCTTGACCTCGTGATCCACCTGCCTCGGCTTCCCAAAGTGCTGGGCTTACAGGCGTGAGTCACTGTGCCTGGCCTGTTACTTCTTTCTTTCTGCTAACTGTGGGCTTTTTCTAGTTCCTGTAGGTGTAACATTAGGTTGTTTGAGATCTTCCTTTTTTCTTAATGTAGGTATTCAGCACTATAAACTTCCCTTTTAGAACCACTTTTGCTGCACCCCATAAATTTTGATATGCTGTGTTTCCACTTTAATTTGTCTCAAGATTTTTTTTTTCTTTTTGATTCTTTGACCCATTGGTTGTTCAGGAAACTTTTTAATTTCCACATATTTGTGAATGTTCTGGTTTTCATCCTGTCATTGATTTCTAATTTCATACTATTATAGTCAAAAGATACTCAACACGATTTCAATCTTAAATTTGTTAAGACTTGTTTTGTGACCAAACATATTTATTTATACTGGAGAACATTCCATGTGTACTTGAGAAGCATGTGTATTCTGCTACTGTTGAATAAACGTTATGTACATGTCTCTTAGGCCCATATTGTCTAAAGTGCAGCTCAAGTTCAGTGTTTCCTCTTTGATTTTCTGTCTGACCTATCCATTGTTGAAAGTGGGGTATTCTATTGCCGTCTATTTCCCTCTTCAAGTCTGTTAAGACGGCTGTTCTGCGAGTCTTTCGTTCCTTTACTTTGTTAATAAACTTGCTTTCTCTTTTTTAAAAAATATGTTATTTGCTTTATATATTTTGATGCTCCAATCTTAAATGCACATATAATTGTTATATCATCTTGATGAATTTACCTCTTTGGGCCAGGCGCAATGGCTTACACCTGTAATCCCAGTACTTTGGGAGGCCGAGGTGGGTGGATCACTTGAGGTCAGGAGTTCAAGACCAGCCTGGTCAACATGGCAAAACCCCATCTCTACTAAAAATACAAAAATTAGCCGGGCATGGTGGTACGTGGCTGTAGTCCCAGCTTCAGGAGGCTGAGGCAGGAGAATCACTTGAACCCAGGAGGCAGAGGTTGCAGTGAACTGAGATCATACCACTGCACTCTAGCCTGGGTGACAGAGGGCAATTCTGTCTCAAAAAAAAAATTTACCTCTTCTACATTTATGTAATGACCCTGTCTCTTGCCCTTGTTATAGCTTTTGACTTAAAAGTCTATTTTGTCTGAAATACATCCAGTATTTCCCCCTTATCCTCAGGGAATACATTCCAAGATCCCCCATGGATGCCTGAAACCACAGATAGTACTGAACCCTATATACATTATGTTTCTCCTATATATACACACCTATGATAAAGTTTAGTTTATAAATTAGGCACAGCAAGAGATTAACAATAAGTAATAGTAAAACAGAATAAATATAACAATATGCCAGAGTCACTACTCTTGTGCTTTGGGGCCACTATTAAGTAAAACAAGGGTTAACTGAACTTGTACAAGCATTGCATTACTACAACAATCAGATAACCGAGAGGACTACTAAGCGTCATATAGGTAGGTAATGTATACAGCATGGACACATTGGACAAAAGGATGATTCACATCCAGGGCAGGGCAAAGTAGGATGGTGTGAGATTTCATCACACTACTCAGAACAGTGTGCCACTTTTAAACTTATGAATAATTTTTGAAATTTTCCACTTAGTATTTTCAAAGCATGGTTGACTACAGGTAACTGAAAGCACAGAAAACAAAACCTCAGATAAGGAGGGACTATATAGTAATATATCTACCCCTGTTCTCTTCTGGTGTCCATTTGCATGAAATATCTTTCTCCATGCCTCACTTTCAGTCTGTATGTTTCCTTAAAGGTGAAGTGAGGCTCTTGTAGGCAGAATACAGTTGAGTCTTGTTTCTTTAATTCATTTAGCCACTCTGTCTTTCGATTGGAGAATGTAATCCATTTTGCATTCAAAATAATCATGAATAGGTGAGGACTCACTACTGCCATTTTTAAAATTGTTTTTTGTTTTGTGGGCCCTTTGTTCCTTTCTTCCTCTCTTGCTCTCTTCCTTTGTTATTTGATGATTTTCTACAGTCCTTTGTTCTCTTTATCTTTGGTGCATCTACTGCAGGTTTTCGCTTTGTGATTACCATGAGGTTTACATAACACTTTTTAATGGTCTATTTTAAGCTGATAATTTAAATCACATACAAAAACTCTGCACTTTAAATTTCCATCCCATCTATAATTTTTGTTTTTTCTTAGAGACAGGGTCTTACTATGTTGGCCAGGTTGGTCTTGAACTCCTGGTATCAAGCAATACTCCTGCC
This sequence comes from Rhinopithecus bieti, assembly GCF_001698545.2. Classification (NCBI taxonomy): domain Eukaryota; kingdom Metazoa; phylum Chordata; class Mammalia; order Primates; family Cercopithecidae; genus Rhinopithecus; species Rhinopithecus bieti. Next base: position 3,626,527 of record NW_016811596.1, read on the forward strand.
TCAGCCTCCCCAAGTGCTAGGATTACAGGCATGAGCCATCACACCCAGCCGCATTTTGTTTTGGATACCAATTTTCATCTTTTTATACCACGTATCCACTAACAAATTATTGTAGCTATAGTTTTACAGTTTTCAAGGGAGGGTTTTTTGGTTTTTTTGTTGTTGTTATTTCTTTGAGATGGAGCCTCACTGTCACCCAGGCTGGAGTGCAGTGGTGCCATCTCAGCCCACTGCAACCCTCTGCCTCCCAGGTTCAAGTGACTGTCCTGCCTCAGCCTCTAGAGTAGCTGGGATTACAGGCACCCAGCACTACGCCCAGCTAATTTTTGTATTTGTAGTAGAGACAGGGTTTCAACCATGTTGGCCAGGCTATTCTCAAACTCCTGACCTCCGGTGATCCACCCGCCTCAGCCTCCCAAAGTGTGGGATTATAGGTATGAGCCACTGTGCCCAGCCTTGATTCATGGTTTTTTTTTTTTTTTTTTTTTTGAGAAAGTTCATTTTATCACCGAGGCTAGAGTACCGTGGTACAATCACAGCTCACTGCAGCCTCATCCTCCCAGGCTCGTGATCCTCCCACCTCAACCTCCCAAGTGGCTAGCACTACAGGCACATGCTGCCATGCCCAGCTAATTTTTATATTTTTTGTAGTGACGAGATCTCGCTATATTGCCCAGGCTGGTCTTGAACTGGCTTCAACCAATCTTCCCACCTTGGCCTCTCAAAGTGTTGGAATTACAGAAGTAAACCACCACATCTAGCTAATCAATCTCCTGTGACAATCACTGAACAAGAACTCCCAGGATCTTTTCTGGTTTCCAAAGTCTGTGGCTCTGACCTTTGTTCTTTCTCTTATACTGATCCCTGTCATTTCTGCTGATTACAGTTAAGATATAAGAAGTGGCCTAGATCATGAAGATAATTGGAAGCAAATTAACTGCACCAGAAAATAAATAATGAATATTCATTGATGACACAGAGTGCTCTGTCATTTTAGGACCATGAGCACAAAGCTCTAGTCTCAACTTCTTAAAAGCCTTATTTCTTAATAAAGAGTGATATAAATATCCTTTTTACCTACTGGTCCATTTATGTTTGGCCGATTAAATTTAAAAAGTAATCAAATAAGCAAATTAAAAGATAAAAGAGACACTTTTCCATATTTTTAATTACCAATTATGCCACCAATACAGCATATGCCTATATACATTAGATATCTGACATTTTTCCATTTTTCAGGAAATTCCCAATACATAATAATTATTTATCATCTTGGAATACCAAGGGAACACACCCATCTGGGAGGAAGGATTGAAAAAATAGGTTTCCCCAGTTATTTAGTCACAGTGATTTCCCTACAGACCCTTCCCTTTTAGTGTTTTCCCTATTGGAATTTTAATATGTCTGCCAATGGCCTGCCCAAGAAAAGAGGCTTCCTGGAAAAAGGGAGGCAAAGAAAAGAAAAATGGGACCCAAGTCAGAAAAGTCTCAAGCACAAGCCGGAATCCCCAGGAAAGTAATAATATTTTGGGAAGAACCCCTAAACCCTAAAGGGACCTCCTTTCTGCCCAGAAATGTCAATACCCCAAAATAAGGTCAAAGGGGGAAGCAATTACACCTCATTTCACTTCAAAATTGCTCATTTAGAAACAAAATAGAAAGTACCCACTCCTCAAGCAGAACTTTTTTCACAGCATTGTAAAAGGAATGGCAGGGCAGAGGGAAAGGAAAGTAGTGGGAGAACAACTTGCTTTTAAGATACCCTGGGTGACAGGTATCAAAGCCTTGGGCAAAATCTGTCACAGTAAAGCTGTGACTCTTCAACTTCCTTCACAAATGACAATATACATAATAGCAGCTTTCTATTAAAGAACTACATGAACTGAAAAGAAATGTTTATGGAAAGGAGCCAGATACCCAGGCAGCAAGGCAATGAGGGTACTAAACAAGAGTTAAGTGTTTTCAACCTCTCTGCTCTACAGATCAGGTTAAAAACTCTAAACCCTTCAACTTTAGGTCAAATAACAGGGCAAATACCAATTAATGCCATGCTTCAAATGCAGCAACCAGATGGAGCTGCAAGAAATTAAACACTCCTATAGACTATCACTTGGAAAGCACAGCCTCTTGAACCTCCTTCATTACAGAGACACCCACTGGTCAAAGATGTTACACAATTGATATTCAACAAACAGAAAAGAAGAGTGGAGGTGCCACCAACACAACTCTTATCATAGAAAGAGACATGTAAACACACAAGAGGGCGATGGAGCTGCACCCAGCACTGGATGTTCACTGAGTACAATAAGCCTGAAGGAGGCTACACAGCAGAGACCCAGGAAATAGGCCTTTCTCCATATCTACCCCTATCAAAATTCGGAATTTGTAAACACTGAGGTCAGCCTGTCCATTTTTAGTCCTGGGTTAGTGGAGAAGGAAGTTGCAAGGTTTTTGACTCCCCTGAAATTGCTAAATAGGGCTTCACAAAGAGGCACACAAGGGTCATGAGATGATTTTGAAATAAGTTAAAGAATTTAAAAGATGAGACAAATTTTACAGATGTTAGAGGTCATTCCCCCTCAAACAGACGCTGGCCTTTTCAGCCCTGCATAGTCAGCCAAAACTATGATAAGATCCACTAGTCCCCTACCTTGGTACTAAGCAGGAGATAACAGATACTTTCTTGGCTGTACAAGTAACAACACAGGGGAGTGACATAAACCAGCTTGAATGTAATGGAGAAGCTATGAAAAAGATTGTCCAGTCATTTTGATTCTGGGGAGGAAATGGGTTCCTAACTTCCCTCACAGATTGGTGCCCTCAAGGTCATTTTTATTCCTCAAGTCTGTCCTTAATGTCCTGCCAATACCATTCAGAACTGGACCCAGTTGGATGGCTGTGGTGCCTGGTTTGGAACAGAGCTGTAAGACAGGAAAATAGAGAAAGCGAAAGACATAATATTAGGATAACAACTCCATTCTTTACTTAATAGTTTTTAAGAAATCACCGCCTAGAATTTCCAGAACCACACTTCATGGCAATTCTACTTACCAAGGCCTGAAATATCCCACTCAAACCTCATCCTACAGCTTTCTTGTCCCACCATTCCCAGCACTACTATATTTCCTTCCCTATAACTCCTCCAAAAGACTCTATGTGACCTGCATATCCACTGCTTCTCCAGATCAAAGATTTCAATTGACGGCACATATCTTCTATACGCTGATTGAGAGTACGCTAGTTTCACTAAGCCCATTACCTGGATGCAGTGCTGAAGTCTCCCCACAAGTCATTGCTTGCAGAAACTGGAGTTGGTGCTGGTGTCGTGACAGGAGCAGGAGAATCCAAATCTAAAAGGATATCTAAACACAAGGTAAGAAAAGAAAAAAGAAAAACATAATCAAAATCTAGGAAATGAGAATTTTATGTTCACACAAAAAATCTGTACACAAATGCCACAGCAGCTTTATTCATAATGGTCAAAAACTGTAAACAACCTAGATGTCATTCCTTGGGCAATAGTTACTCACACTGGTATATCCATACCACAGAATACTACTCAGCAATAAAAAGGAACAGACTATTGATATACACAACTTGAATGAATCTCAAGGGAATTATGCTGAGTGGGAAAAGCCTGTCCCAAAGGTTACATGCTGTATGATTTCTTTCACAGAACATTCCTGAAGTGACAAAATTATAAAGATGGAGAATAGACTGGTGACTGCCAAGCGTTAGGAATGGGGGAAGAAAGGATGAGAGGGAGATGGGTGTGGTTGTGTAAGGTTGACACAGGGGATCTTTGTAGTGATTAAACTGTTCTATAGCCTGAAATGATGGTGGATCCATGGACCTACACACAACAAAACTGCAAAGAACTGGCCAGATGCAGTGGCTCACACCTGTAATCCCAGCATTTTGGGGGGCCAAGACAGGATCACTGAAGCCTAGAAGTTTGAGGCCAGCCTGGGCAATATAGTGAGACTCTGTTGTTACAAAAAATTTAAAAATTAGCTTGGTGTGGCAGTGTGCACCTGTAGTCCCAGATGTTTGGGAGACTGACGCAGAAGGATCTCTTGAGCTCAGGAGTTTGAGGCTGCAGTGAGCTATGACTGCACCGCTAGCCTGGGCAACAGTGCAAGACCCTGTCTCAAAAAATAAACAAACAAACAAAAAAACCTGCATAGAACTAAATATACAGATCCATACAAATATACACAGATGAGAACATGTAAAATGGTGTAAGCCGAGTAAGATGAGAAAGTGGTATAATGTCAATTTTTGATTTGTGATAATTGACAATAGTTTCACAAAATATTACCAATTGAGGGAAACTGGGAAAAGGGCAAACAGGATCTCTTCATATTGTTTCTTACAACTGCATGTTAATCTACAATTATCTCAAAATAATAATTTAATTTTAAAAAAATCTTAGATACTATCCCCAGTGCCTTCTGGCAACACTTACCAAAAGAAGCAGGCTGTAACATTTTCACCTCAAAAATTCCAGAAAGAGAAAGCTTAGCCTTAGTAATCAATTCAACAAATTATCTGTATTTGCCCTTAATGTATTGTCCAATACATTAAGTTAAAATTCTCAGATTGTAAGACACAGTTCCCTAATCTTAGAAAATTTCTTTTCTCAGTTCCAATGCTCTCACTTTTCAAATGAGAAGATGTAACTATATTTATTCTTTCTCCCACCAGACAGAAAAAAAGAATGAAAATGTATGGACAAACCTAGATTTCTTCTCCTTTTCTCCCAATTGCTCTTGTGAAGAAATGGGAAGGTTTAAGAAATAACATTTACTAAATGGTTACCATGTTTCAAGTGCTATGCTAGGTGCTGTCAAATCATTTAACCCTCACAGCATTGGGATGGCAATTTTTTTATTTTATCTACTTATTTATTTATTTATTTATTTATTTTTGTTTCTTTTTTATGAGACAAGGTCTCACTCTGTCACCCAGGCTGGAATACAGTGGCGCAATAATGGTTCATCGCAGCCTCCCAGGCTCAAGCCATCCTCCCATTTCAGCCTCCCAAATAGCTGGGTCTACAGGCGTGCACCACCACATCCAATTAATGTTTGTATATTTCTGTAGAGATGGGGTTTCGTCATGTTGCCCAGGCTGATCTCAAACTCCTAAGCTCAAGCAATCCACCCATCTCAGCCTCCCAAAGTGCTGGGATTACAGGCGTGAGCCAAGGTTCCCGTAGGGGTGATTTTACATCTCCAGTTTGTAGATAAGGAAACTGAGACTTAAAAAACTTAAGTAATGTTTACCAAGCACATTCAAATATAAAGTAGCAGAGCCATGACCAAAATCTTGGTCCATCTGACTCAAAAGCTTATAAACGTCTAACCAAGAAAAAAGTGAAGGAAATTGTCTTTTTAATAAGCATATATTTTCTGCCAAAGAACCTATGAGATACTACGACTCTCAATTTACCAGAAAAGCTTTGATTCCTTGCTAGAAGCTGCCAGAATCACCTTGTCAGTACCATGAGCTATTTCATAGCAAAAACATTAACTCTCTTTGACAAACAGGTGTTACTTAATTAAAATATAAGATTGGATTTCTCAAAATTAGAAGTATCAGATTTACCTGCATCACTGCCTCCATGGTTAGATTTCGGAATGGGTGGTGGGGTGACATGATTGCTGATGGCGACTGAGGAGGACGGTGGGGGAATAGTGACTTTGCCTCCTGGCGGGGGTGGGAGTAAGCTCAGGCCCCCACCCCTTGCAGTCCTGGGCTTAGAAGCACCTCCTTTCTTGGTTGTAATGTTCTACAAAAGAAAAAAGGGAGAGCAAGAGAAAGATGTGATAGGCTTATGGAAGCACAGGAAAACAAAATTTTTAAAAACCATACTCACCCCGATACTCAACTTGATGGTTTGTCCTTCCTTGAAGCCCAGATCCAACTTAGGACGGGCGTCCATTTCTTGCGATTCCTTGGAAATCTCAGATTCCTGCTTTACCCACCTTTGGGAACAGAGCAAGTTATCTTAGTTTGAGATTTCCTGAAAGCAGAGTCTGACATACAAATTTGGGTGTATTTACTTTTATGAAATGGGATTCCAGAAAGCACAGTGAGAGATAAAAAAGAGTGAGAAAAGAAAGGAAAAAAAGCCAAGAAAGAAAACAACTGGAGTTCAGTCCCACTGGGGGCTCTCTGAGAAATCTCACAGAATACATATTAGACTTGCCCCTTCCAAAAGGATGGCATTTAGCCACCAATTCCCATTCCCCACAGTTGGGGGCTGCTCCTGAGGGGGTGTTAGTTTCTTAGTCTTTCCAAGTTAAACCTTGCTCTTAGCCTTCTACAACTTCAAAGAGTCCTGAGGCAGAAAAGGATATGCTTGCTCTTGAGGGAGGAAGCTGACTGTGCACAGTGCGGTCAACTACAGTGGCACCAAAATCAAGCGGGCTAAAGAAATACTGCAAAAGTCACAAAACACATCAGCTACATAAGGTAAAAAGAGTGGCACATAACTCCCCACATAAAGCCCTGCTGTTACTGTAGACCTCCCTCTACCACCTAAAAGACGGGGCAAATTCTTGTCTGGGAAGTGAGGAGCGCCTCTGCCCAGCCACCGCCCCATCTGGGATGTGAGGAGTGCCTCTGTCCAGCTGCCCACTGTCTGGGAAGCGAGGAGCGCCTCTGCCCGACTGCCGCCCCATCTGGGAAGTGAGGAGCGCCTCTGCCCAGCCACCGCCCCGTCTCGGATGTGAGGAGTGCCTCTGTCCAGTGCCCACTGTCTGGGAAGTGAAAAGCGCCTCTGCCCAGCCGCTGCCCCATCTGGGAAGTGAGGAGCGCCTCTGCCCGGCTGCTGTGCAATCTTCCAAGTGTGAAGTGACAGCCTTGTGTGTCACCTTTCTGCCTTCCCCAAGTTTGCATTTTCGACGTTAAAGTTTACTTTTTAATTAAAAGTTTAAAAAAAGAAAAAAGACGGGGCAAATTCGACAGAGCATCATTTCAGACTACTGCACAAGGGATCTAAAACATACTGCAGGCTATAAGGAAAGGAAACACAGAATAGATGCAAAGATGACCGAAGGAAACAAAAGTGAATGGGGAGATTTATAACCATAATGAAATAGTTTAAGAAATAAAGAAACCAGGAGGAAAAGAGACACTGCCCATTCATGTGAGAAGCAGCAGACCTATAAACATTCAACCTGGGAACCAAGGACAAGCTTCACTCACTTGAAGTGATCCTGCAAGGAGACATTAAAGTCGAAGGCATCTCCCCGATCTGTGAAGCCAATGCCAATGAAAGCACTGCGCCCTGTGAAAAGGTAGGAAGACTCGAATAGGAAGTACTCTCTACGGCAGGAGTCCCCAGCCCCCGGGACCAGTCCGTGGCCCGGTAGAAACCAGGCCATACCGCAGGAGGTGAGTTGTACACAAGACAGCAAAGCTTCATTGTATTTACAGCCACTCCCCGTTGCTTGCATTACCACCTGAGCTCTGCCTCCTGTCAGATCAGTGGCAGCATTAGATTCTCAGAGGGGTGTGAACCCTACTGTGAACTGCACATGTGAGGGATCTAGGTTATGTGCTTCCTATGAGAATCTGCTGCCTGGTGATCTGTCACTATCTCCCATCACCCCTAGATGGGGGTCTCCCCTTACCCCCGTCTAGTGGCAGGAAAACAAGCTCAAGGATCCCACTGATTCTACATTATAGTGAGTTGTATAATTATTTCATTATACATTACAATGTAATAATAGAAATAAAATGTACAATAGACGTGATGCACTTGAATCATCCTGAAACCGTCCCCTAATGCCGGTCTGTGGAAAACTGTCTTCCACAAAATGGGTCCCTGGTGCCAAAAAGGTTGAGGACTGCTGCTCTATGGCAAATTCTGCCCAATGAAAATATAACAGTCACCCTAACTAGACAAAGTCTGATTGTGAAACATCTTCTCACAGACCAAGAGTTGATAAACTACATAGAGCCCATGCGCTTTATCCTGCCATAGCTTGGTTTTCTAGAAAAAGTTTCATTGGAACATAGTCAATATCAATGTGTTCATTTATTTTTTTACAGTGCTTTCACACTGCAACAGCAAAACTGAGTAGTTGCAACAGAGGCCACTTGACCTGCAAAACCTAAAATATTTATTATTTGTCTGTTTGCCAATCTTTGTTATAGACCATGGAGAAGAGTGAGAATAACTGCCCCACACATAATACGATTCAAGTTTTGCCCCACCAAAAACTACCACAAACAATAAATGGGCAAAAAGTGTTCATTCTTCTTTTTTTTTGAGATGGAATTTCGCTCTTGTCGCCCAGGCTGGAGTGCAATGGCATGAGCTCAGCTCACTGCAACCTCTGCTTCCAGAATTCAAGTGATTCTCCTGTCTCAGCCTCCCGAGTAGCTGGGATTACAGGCATGTGCCACCACACCCGGCTAATTTTTGTATTTTTAGTAGAGACGGGGTTTCATCATATTGGTCAGGCTGGCCTCGAACTCCTGACCTCAAGTGATCCACCCGCCTTGGCCTCCCAAAGTGCAAAATGTGTTAATTCTTTTGTTAGATGTGGCATTTTGATTAAGTCTACATATGAATTACCACATCTTGAACTTGTGCTCATATCTATTACAAATAACATGTGAATACTTTTCCTTTAGCAACTATAGTAACTTTAGAGAAAGGGAAGAAAAAAATGAAGCAAACCAAAGAAAGACAAATGCAATCGGACCCACTTTTCACGGCCGCGCATTCACCTGTTTTCCTAACTTCGTTCCATTCACAATCCCAGTTCTCTTACCAGTACCATCCTGGATCCGGATTACAAAGTAGCGGCTGGAATCTGTCACTGTCTCCACAGCAATACCAGGATATTGTTCTACTGGAGCCTGAGCAAAAAGCTCCCCTGACAGATAAGAGAAAGACTTTTTTGAGCAAAGGAAGCCAAAATCCAGAACTCCAATTAACAAGTATTTCCATTCCAGTCCCCAAATTGAAGGTACTTATAAAAGCACACCAAATTAATATCCTTAATGTTAGAAGGTCACCTGTGAAGATTACCTGAAACTTTATCCTCGAGTTTGATATAGGCAATCTTCCCTTTTGAAGTGATTCGGAGGCGACCAGTCCAATCAGGCTGGTCTAATTTCCAGTCAGATGCCCTAGGAGAGGAAAAGAGGAAGGCTCAGGCTTAATTTACTAAAGCCTACTCAGAATCTTTTACTGTATTTCTATTTCCCTGTCCTGGATTACCTATTCTTTCTACCTATTAATCAACAAGAATAATTCATGATATATTTAGATGCTTCATGTTACATATAGTCCAAAGCAAGTAAAAGACAATGCTACTACTTGAGGACTTTGGAGTCCAATAAGCATCATTAAAAAGATGTAAAAGCACGAATACAAGCAATAAAAAATAAAATTCTGGCTGAGTGTGGTGGCTCAAGTCTGTAATCCCAGCACTTTGGGAGGCCAAGGTGGATGGATCACTTAAGTCAGGAGTTTGAGACCAGCCTGGCCAACATGGTGAAACCGTGTCTTCTAAAAATACAAAAATTTGCTGGGTATGGTGGCGTACACCTGTAATCCCTTGGGAAGCTGAGGCAGAATCAGTTGAACCTGGGAAGTGGAAGTTGCGGTGAGCCGAGATTGCGCTGCTGCACTCCAGCCTGGGTGACACAACAAGACTTGGTCTCATATAAATAAATAAATAAAATTTCTCATAACGATGCTATTTTCAAACTATAGATGGTATACTAGATAACAATGCTTTACTAATCAGATAACAACAAAGTCTACTAAATTAAATATCCTAGATAATGGGCGCCCTCCCAAATCACTAAATATACTATCTTTCACTGAATTCAATCAATATTTATACAATACTTATTAAGACAGAGGCACCACTGTTTTAGATGCTTGGGATACAACAGCAACCAAAACAAAGATTTCTACCCTCATGAGGCTTACATTTTAATAGAAGATAGAAAATAAAAAAGAAACAAAATAAACAGCATAATTAGTATCTTAGAAAGTGGTAAGTTCTAAGGTAAAAAGAAAATGTAGAGGCAAATTAGGAAGGTTGAGAAGACAGTGGGAGAATGAACAGGTTGTAGCATTCAAGAGGGTGGTTAGGGTAGGTCTCATTAAGGTGAAATGTGAACTAAAATGTGAAGCAAGTGTTACCCATACAGATATCTAGGGGGAAAAGCATTCTAGATATAGGGAACAGCTAGCCCAAAGGTGCTAAGGTGGGGGCATGTCTGGCATGTTTGAGAGACAGCAAGGAAGCCATTGTGGTTAGAACGGAGTAAGAGACAAGGTAGGAGAGGTAACAGAGGGCCAGATCATGCAGGGCCTTGTGGGCCATAGTAACAACTTTAGCTTTCACTCTGAGTGAAAAAAGAGCTATTACAAATTTTAAGCAGAGGTGTGACATGATCTCCCTTATATTCTAAAAAGATTACTACATCTGCTGTCTGGAGAAAAGCTGTAGGGATAAGAGGACTGAAGCAGTGGGATTAGCTAAGAGACTACTACAGTAATCTAGAAAAGTCACAATGGTAGCAGAAGTGGCTAGATTCTGGATATATTTAGGGTACAAGCAGCAGGATTTTCTAATGGATTAGATATGGGATAGAGGACACAAAGAGAAGTCAAGGACAACTCCAAGGTGTTCAGCCTGAGCAAAGGAGTTGCCAATTATTGAGATGAGGTGGAACACGTCTAGGAAGAAGGATCAGGGATTCAGTTTTAAATATGCTGAGTTTGAGATGTCTAGTAGATTTTCAAGAGATGTAGAGTAGGTAGTAAAATATATGAGATGAGTTCAAGAAAGACATCTGGGCTGGAGTTCAAGAAAGACATCTGGGCTGGGCTGTCCATGAAAACATTAGAAATTATAAAATGTGGTATAATCAACTTGAACAACAACTAAGATTATTTATGATGAATTTTACAAAACATTGTATTTGTGATTTGTTTTGCCAGGAGTATGGAAAAGAGATTAGCAAAGTAAAAGTTATTAATAATTCATCTTTTTTTTTTTTTTT
>NW_016811596.1:3637948-3656023 GCF_001698545.2 Rhinopithecus bieti
TTTTTTGAGACGGAGTCTCGCTCTGTTGCCCAGGCTGGAGTGCAGTGGCTGGATCTAGCTCACTGCAAGCTCCACCTCCTGGGTTTATGCCATTCTCCTGCCTCAGCCTCCCGAGCAGCTGGGACTACAGGCACCTGCCACCTCGCCTGGCTAGTTTTTTTTGTATTTTTTAGTAGAGACGGGGTTTCACTGTGTTAGCCAGGATGGTCTCGATCTCCTGACCTCGTGATCCGCCCGTCTCGGCCTCCCAAAGTGCTGGGATTACACGCTTGAGCCACCGTGCCCGGCAATAATTCATCTTTTAGGAAACCAATGACTAATACTTAAAGGCTAGAAAAGCAACAATAAGGTATATCTGAACAAGAATGAGTTCAACAAGATGAGGTAAAAAGCTGAAAGGAAGAAAATGAAAATGAAAATTAGCACAGGTTTTGAACAGGATCTGTAAAATAAACCCTTCCTATTCTCTTCCCTCTTGATTCCCTGCCCTCAAAAACCCTCCAGTACCTAAATCTGATCCAGATTACAGAGCTCTAAAGTTCCTCATCTATCATACTTTTTTAATGAGTCATTACTTATTATAATCATGCCACCAAAAGCTAATGTAAATGGGCTACTTAAAAATATTAGGAAGAGCCAGGCACGGTGGCTCACACCTATAACACCAGCACTTTGGGAGGCCAAGGCAGGAGGACTGCTTGAGCCCAAGAATTTGAGGTTGCAGTGAGCTATGATCACCCCACTGCACTCCAGTCTGAGCTGAGGTGAGACCCTGTCTCTAAAAAAAAAGAATTAGGAACAAGCCTATTAAATGTGTTTTTCTTGGATGAGTTCCTTATTTACCTTGTGTATCTAGTGCCCAATATTTAACAAATTCTGTAAATAAATGGATAGTCGTGGCAGCAGATTCCCTCAGCCTTGAGACTTAATTCCTTTCCTACCCAAGACCTAATCTAAAGAACTCTTGATTTTGCTGGTCCTCTGACAATACTTTAAACTCACCTCACAAATTTTCATTTACCTTAGTAATAAAACTTCATATATATAAATAAAAAACCATTACGATGATTCACAGTAAGATTCCACATGTACATTTTATTATGTCCTTATAGTAGCTATGTGAAGTAGGCATGAAAAGCCTATCATACCTCTCTCTCTCTAAATGATGGAAAGGAAAACACAGTAATAATGCCTAACTTCAAAGTCCATTATTCTTTCATTACACTGAAACACATTATAGAGGTTAATATTGATTTAGCTAAGGGAAGAGGGTAGTGAAGAATATTTTTAAAAAATAGTTTTACAGGTTGGAACTGTTTTCTAACCATTTATTTATTTGTGTGTGTGTGTGTGTGTGTGTGTGTGTGTGTGTGTAATAGAGTCTCACTCTTCCACCCAGGCTGGAGTGCACTGGCGCGATCTTGGCTCACTGCAACCTCCGCCTCCCGGGTTCAAGCGATTCTGTTGCCTCAGCCTCCCGAGTAGCTGAGATTACAGGCCTGGGCCACCATGCCCAGCTAATTTCTTTTGTATTTTTAGGAAAGACGGGGTTCCACCATGTGGGCCAGACTGGTCTCAAATTCCTCACTTCAGGTAATCCGCCCGCCTTGGCCTCCCAAAATGGTGGAATTACAGGAGTGAGCCACCGCGCCCAGACTGTTTTCTAAGCATTTGTAAGTTTTTTTGTTTGTTTTGAGATGGAGTCGTGCTCTGTCGCCCAGGCTGGAGAGCAGTGGCATGATCTCAGCTCACTACAACCTCCGCCTCCCGGGTTTCGGCGATTCTCCTGCCTCAGCTTCCCAAACAGCTGGCACTAGGGGCGTGCGCCACCATGCCTGGCTAATTTTTTTGTATTTTTGTAGAGACAGGGTTTCACCATGTTGGCCAGGCTGGTCTGGAACTACTGACCTCAAGTGATGCGTGCGCCTTGGCCTCCCAAAGTCCTGGGATTACAGGCGTGAGCCACCACACTCGGCCTAGTAAGTTTCTTCTCAACCCCAGTTTTCCTTCTCATAGTCTAGAAGTCTGGTCAGTGAAAGTCCGGGAACGAACAGCTTACACTAGGTGAATTAAAGTCAATTATTCTATTTAATCTTATCAGTCACTCAAAGGAAAAATTCCTCCTACTTTCTGAAAAGCCCAGTTTGTCCTTTAATGTCGGCCTAGAGAATAAATCCTGCTTATAATATAAGTGGGTTCTGGTAAACAAGAAAGATTATACAGACAAAAAGAAAACTACCATTTATCAAGCATTTATTATGTGCCAGGCATCATGTCCATTCCTGTGAAAATTAAGTTAGAGGGCCCAGCACAGTGGCTTATACTTGTAATCCCAGCACTTCGGGAGGTTGAGGTAGGTGGATTGCCTGAGGGCCAGCAGTTCAAGACCAGCCTGGCCAACATGGTGAAACCCCATCTCTACTAAAAATACAAAAAATTAGCCGAGCATGGCGGCGCATATCTGTAATCTCAGCTATTCAGGAGGCTGAGGCCACAAGAATCGCTTGAATCTGGGAGGCAGAGATGGCAGTGAGCCGTGATCACACCATTGCACTCCAGCCTGGGTGACACAGCAAGACTCTGTCTCAACAAAAAAAGAAAGGAAAGGACAGGAAAAAGGAAAGGAAAGGAAAGGAAAGGGAAGGGAAGGGAAGGAAGGAAGGAAGGAAGGAAGGAAGGAAGGAAGGAAGGAAGGAAGGAAGAAGGAAGGAAGGAAAGAAAGAAAGAAAATTAAGTGAGAGGATCCTACAAGGTAAGTATTGTTACAGTCATTTTTACAAATGAAGAAACTAACATTCAAAAGTGGTAAGTGATTTGCCAAAAGCAACCCAGCAAATAAATATTGTTATTCAAACTTAATTTTGCTCTCTTCATGTACTATACTTAAAAAGTGACTGATGATAACATGTCTCTTGGAGGATAAAAAAATGCCAATAGGCATGAAAAACACAGAAGTATAACAGGAAAAAGAGGAAAACTAAGAAACCGCTTTAATGGCTCAGTGCAGTTAACTGATGTAAGTATAAAGGTTGTGGAAAACTAGGAAGTGAAGATAGAGAATGCATATGGGTGAGACAGGGGAGGTGTTTTAAAAAGCTTGAAGTAGGCCAGGCACAGTGGCTCATGCCTGTAATCCCAGCACTCTGGGAGGCCAAGGCGGGCGGATCACAAGGTCAAAAGTTTGAGACAAGCCTGGCCAACATAGCGAAACCCCGTCTCTACTAAAAATACAAAAATTAGCCAGGTATGGTGGTGTGCACCTGTAGTCCCAGCTACTTGGGAGGCTGAGGCAGGAAAATCACTTGAACCGGGGAGGTGGAGGTTGTGGCAAGCTGAGATTGTGCCACTGCACTCCAGCCTGGGCAACAGAGCGAGACTCCATCTCAAAAAAAAAAAAAAAACTTGAAGAAAAAGAATATAATCCCACTTCAATGTGTATCATATCCTTAACTCCTAAAGTTGGAAGTAATGAGCTATTTCACCTTATTTAACAGTTCAATTAATGCCAATTTATGTGATTAGGTTTCTCCGTGTAATCTGCTGATTTCTTCTTTCAGTCAACATTTACAGAGTGCCCAAAGTGTACCAGATACTGTACTAGACCCTGGGAATATAAAGTTAAAAAGATCTCAAGTTGTTCACAGTCCAGTCTGGAGAAAAAAGGAGACTAAACAATCCATTACAATACAAAATGAAGAGCCCTGGAATAGAGACAAGAACAAAGTGCTATGCAGGAACAGAAAACCAAACACCACACGTTTTCACTCACAAGTGGGAGTTGAACAATGAGAGTGTATGGACACAGGGAGGGGAAAAACATGCACTGGGGCCTCTCAGGGTAGGAGCGAGGGTGACAGGTTGACAAATGCAGCAAACCACCATGGCACATGCATACCTATGTAACAAAACTGCACATTCTGCACATATATCCCAGAACTTAAAGTTAAGAAAAAGAAAAAAGAATAAGGTGCTATGGAAGCACACAGGGTGCATACCTAAACCAGAATGGAAGGGTCACATAGGGCTCCCCAAAGAAGGTGATGTTTAAGTGACTCATATAGTACCTGTAACTACCATCTAAAAGCATGTTGGCCGGGCACGGTGGCTCAAGCCTGTAATCCCAGCACTTTGGGAGGCCGAGACGGGCGAATCACGAGGTCAGGAGTTCGAGACCATCCTGGCTAACATGGTGAAACCCCGTCTCTACTAAAAAATACAAAAGCTAGCCGGGCGAGGTGGCGGGCGCCTGTAGTCCCAGCTACTCGGGAGGCTGAGGCAGGAGAATGGCGTAAACCCGGGAGGCGGAGCTTGCAGTGAGCTGAGATCCGGCCATTGCACTCCAGGCCGGGCGACAGAGCGAGACTCCGTCTCAAAAAAAAAATAAAAAATAAAAAAATAAAAATAAAAAAAAATAAAAAATAAAAGCATGTTGATTTCTACTCAGGGTCAGTTTGGGGTCCAACTAAAAACTTATTAAAAACAGAACTGCTACTTCTTTGCCAAAGGTGCAACCCACAGGGCCCAGTGCACAGGTCAGCAAGCATAAAATATCAATTCATGATTAATAAAACTCCAGTAAGGGGCAAAATAATAGACATAAGGAGAGGGTAATTTTCAGCCAAGGTAATGATAAATGCCAGGAGGAAAAATCGCAATGATGATGTGGGTCAGAGAGAAGAATAAGAACAGTATCTTGGCCAGGTGCAGTGGCCCACACCTGTAATTTCAATATTTTGGGAGGCTGTGGCAGGAGAATCACTTGAGGCCAGGAATTCGAGACCAGCCTGCGCAATATATCAAGATCCTGTCTACAAAAAAAAATTTAAAAATTAGCCAGGCATGGTGAGGCAATGCCTGTAGCCCTAGCAACTTGGGAGGCTGAGGTAGGAGGAGCCCTTGTGCCCAGGAGTATGCAGCTGCAGTGAGCTATGGTCACACCACTGCACTCCAGCCTGGATGATAGAATGAGACCCCACCTCTCTTAAAAAAAAAAAAAAAAAAAAAAAACCGACGGCTGGGTGCAGTATCACACCTGTAATCCCAGCACTTTAGGAGGCCAAGGTGGGCTGATCACAAGGTCAGGAGTTCAAGACCAGCCTGGCCAACTTGGTGAAACCCCATCTCTACTCAAAATACAAAAATTAGCTAGGTGTGATGGTGCGTGCCTGTAATCCCAGCTATTCAGGAAGCTGAAGCAGGAGAATCGCTTGAACCCGGGAGGCAGAGGTTGCAGTGAGCTGAGACTGAGCCATTGCACTCCAGCCTGGGCAACAAAGCGAGACTCCATCTCAAAACACAAAAAAAAAAAAAAAAACTAACAAATATTTTTTATAACTGCTTTACTGCATTTCCTACATTCTTTCATATCCATTATATGACTTAATTTTACTCTCCCAAAAACCCTTGTTAAGTACATTATCAGGAGAGCGCAGGTATCATCACTAACAGGTTTTTTTTTTTTTCTGTTTTACAGATGAGAAAACTGAGGCTTGGAAAGGGCTCACACTCATATTGTTTAACATGAAACCAGTGAACTGTCTTTCAACTACATAATGTCCTACAGCATCCTCAGAACCTCACAGTCATTGGATTACAAGGTGGTTAGTTAAGCCCTACAGAGAAAAATGCTGCCTCAACTTTGGAGGGAAAAGGTGTAGGAGAGGTTAAGAAGGGAGGTAGTGAAGGAAGACAGAAAATACTATCTAATCATCAAGAAAATACAATGAGAAGAAACAGAATGAACAACCATTGTAAAGCTTATGATCATAACCTTTGCTCACTGGTAAAACAGCTGAAGGAAAAACCGAATGGTGAATGATGACAGTTGGTGACGAAATTGACAATAGTACAAAAAATAAATCGGATCATCCAGAGAGTGGCAAGCAACACGATTACCCATAAATGTGCATGGGGAACTGGAAACGTGTGTGACCTGGAAATGTGCATGGGGAACTGGAAAGGGGAACTGAAGAGAGGATGAGGATGATAAGCTGAAGGACGCAGGGAAGAGGGAATGAAAGGGGACTGGCGACGGAGCAGGCACGACTGAAAGTGGATGATGGGGAGCAGATGGGTGTCCCAGCGGGTTACGGGGGAGGCGGAGTGGAATAATGCAGAGTGGTCATTTAAAAAAAAAAAAAACAACACGGCAGAAATATGGTGATGACAGTCCAGAGTGGAGATGGAGCAGGAGGTCAGGGAGATGACAACCCAGGTAGGGAGGCTAGCAAGGTGACAATACAGAGGTAGTAGTGGCAGGGACAGGCAGCGTGCTAGCTGAGGAGGAAGCTGTCATCTGCGACAAAGTACGCGTGTGCGGCAGCGCCTCGGGGTTAGTACCTGTAACCGCGGTTGGAGGCCCGGGGCGGAATCCGGTAGACGCTGACGTCCGGCTTCACACACAGCACAGACTCGTACTCCAACTCGGCCGCCATCTTGGCTCCGCTGTCCGCGCTGCCGGGGGCGAAACGTAAGACCGGGGGCGGAGCACGGGAGGCGGAGATGCAAAGCGCGACAACTTCTGCTTGCGTCACTTCCGCGCGAGTTCAAGTTCGTTTCTGATATTAACCTCTTCGGTGACGCGGGGAGCCATATTGAAACCTGGAAACGATGAGGCTACGCGGCTCACCATCTTGGGTAATGGCAAAGATGCCTCCAAGTGCATGACTCTCGTTATGGAAATCTCTCTCCCGGAGAGGTGCTTAGGAAAAGCGCCATCTTACTCTAGGCAGGTTCCTGGAGTGCCCCACGAGGACGAGGACCGTATTGAATCCTGACGGAGTTTCTTCCAGGAGTCACTTCCTAACTGTAGTCTCCTGGCAGAAAAGAGGCATCCGCCAGCCGGTAATGCCAGACGAGATACCTACAGAGAATGATGTATGAGCTGGTCATAGACACGGTGAATTTCAACTCTCCAGAATCTAAACGCTGAAAACACCCAACTTGATTTAGTGCCTTACACTCTTTATCTCCGATTTTTCAGGACGACACCTGTTAAAATGTTTTGCCACACTTTCAGCGTGTATTTCGATTATCTTTTTGGAAAATTTAATACTGTTAAATATACTCTAAATGCGATCAACCCAATTCCTGATAAAATTGGAAGCATAATGAACTATCTAATGGCCGCTATTAGCTCCCAGTTCTATTATGATGATAAATGCTACCGAACTCGCACCATAAATATGATCTTTCTGCGCCCCAAAAGTAAACTTAACCACGACACCGTAACTTAGTATAGATGCCGGGCGCGGTGGCTCAAGCCTGTAATCCCAGCACTTTGGGAGGCCGAGACGGGCGGATCACGAGGTCAGGAGATCGAAACCATCCTGGCTAACACAGTGAAACCCCGTCTCTACTAAAATACAAAAAACTAGCCGGGCGAGGTGGCGGGCGCCTGTAGTCCCAGCTACTCGGGAGGCTGAGGCAGGAGAATGGCGTGAACCTGGGAGGCGGAGCTTGCAGTGAGCTGAGATCTGGCCACTGCACTCCAGCCTGGGTGACAGAGCGAGACTCCGTCTCAAAAAAAAAAAAAAAAAAAAAAAAAAACTTAGTACAGATAGCAAGTGGCAAAACCGAGATAGGAACTCAAGCCTTCCTCATTACAACAGCAGCAGTCTTCATCACTTTGTTGACTGGTTGAAAACCTGCCTCTAATTTGTCTACTCCACCTTGGAAAGTGAAATCTTAAATTTCAAAAAGAATTACAATATTTATCCCCGGCGAGGACGTGAGGAATAGTCTAATCTCATACACTGTTGGCAGGAATATAAATTGGCACAGCATTTTTAAAAGGGAAATTAACAGAATTTATCAAAATATTAATTGGACGTAATCTTCCATTTAGCAGTTTCACTAATAAGTATTGTAGAGAAATCCTTATACGCACAAAAAAGGTACAACAATACTACAGCATTGTTTGTAGTAGTAAAAAAATGGAAACAACATGACCATCTATCAATGGAAAATGGTTAATGGCACATCTATTACTATGAGATGTTTTGAACTAAAGAGCCATTGAAAGAGATCAAGATTTTTTAAAGCCAACTGCAAAAAACATACAGCATTATCAACTTTTGTCAAAACACCCCAAAATTATATATGTATGCATGTAAATGCATTGAAAAGGCTTTCAAAGGATATAGGGCTAAGTGGGGAAAAGAAATTTATTTTCTCCTCCATATATTTCTCTGTTAAGATTTATATAGCTATTATCTTCACTGAATACATGTTAAAAATAAAGACAAAGGCCGGGCGCGGTGGCTCAAGCCTGTAATCCCAGCACTTTGGGAGGCCGAGACGGGCGGATCACGAGGTCAGGAGATCGAGACCATCCTGGCTAACACGGTGAAACCCCGTCTCTACTAAAAACTACAAAAAAAAAACTAGCCGGGCGACGTGGCGGCGCCTGTAGTCCCAGCTACTCGGGGAGGCTGAGACAGGAGAATGGCCTGAACCCGGGAGGCGGAGCTTGCAGTGAGCTGAGATCCGGCCACAGCACTCCAGCCTGGGTGACAGAGCGAGACTCCGTCTCAAAAAATAAAAAAAATAAAAAAAATAAAATAAAGACAAAAAAGTGGTTTATTACTTGTTGTTCCATATTTCTGACCCTATGATCTCATCTGAAGCCTAGGTCATATGACTACACCACATTGTACCTCTTTTTTTCTCTCTCTTCTGTGTTATCACTGGCAATCATTTTTGGAGGATTGTGGCTTCTGGTTCACCTTCTTACTGGTTTATACTCTTCCTCTTCTCCCAAATCTTTTAGAGATTTCGAAGTCCATATAGTTAACTCTTCCTAGCTATACAATCTCCTGACATAAATCTAACCATCTTTACCTCTCTTTTCTACCTCACCTGTTATTCTTCATGTTCTGCACATTGTTAGCCTTCTCCTCTTTATTCCTCCCCTCTCCTTGTTTCAACAGTTCTCTTGACAGCATCCTTAAGCTTCCTTTCCTCTTTGTCTTTCCATCACAGCCAACCCAAAAGACTCCAGTCATAGGTATTCCAACCATCTCCCTCCATCATTCTCCAAAAGCAAATCATGCAAGTATAAAGATTGGTGTCCCTAAAAGTTTATGGGTTTGAGTCTCAGCTTTGCCTTTAACACCCAGATTTGCCATTGCTAGTTTTTATTTTAATTCCCTTTAATGATTGTTCCAAATTTTGCTGCCCTTTCAGGCCTTCAACTCTAAGTCTTCTCCTTTTCTTTCTTGACAGGTGAAATATCTTACTACTTCCCTGAGAAAAGAAAGTTTATGCGAACTCTCTCAACTTAATGACACCCTATTCATAGTCATATCTGCATCTTCACCTATTCTTTTTCCTGTCCACTTGTGTGTGCCCTGGATTCTCTACTCCCCAATCTCCCCAGGGACCTGGCTTAATCAGTTATCTCCTTTCTTTCCTGTATCTTAAAACTCATTTTCCATTCACCCCTTTCCCTCAGCATATAAGTATATTCAAGTCCTTTCACAAAAAAAAAAACTTAACCATGTTTTTTCTTTATATAAATTTAAATTTCCCTTATCTTGCTTCATCTCAACAAAAACAGAAAAAAATACAGTCTTCCTCACTCTCACCCACAATGTCCTCTCTAGCTTAACTGATCACATTGCCATAATTTTCCATACATGCCATTTTTATTCATGCTGAACATATTTGCACAGACTGAAATGCCCTTCCCATTCATTCCTTGGTAAGATGCCTTTAGATCTAATCCAAATATCAATTTATCTGAGAAGTTTTCCTCAACTTCTCTATATAGAACTGGCAAGTGCCTCCTCTATGCGCCCACATTTTTATACCTGTTTTAGTTCTTATCACATTGCATTCAACTGCTTGTTGGCATATCTGTTTTCCAAGGGAAAGAAACAGGTTTGTGTTTTCCCAGCATCTAGCACAGTTTTCAGACTATAGTAAGAACTCTGTATATTTGCTAAATGAGTGATCATTTCAGCCAGCCTTCACAGGGATGATTTGTTCTTTCCCAATCAAAATAATTAAAAATGTCTTGGGCCTACGGCCGGGCGCGGTGGCTCAAGCCTGTAATCCCAGCACTTTGGGAGGCCCAGACGGGCAGATCACGAGGTCAGGAGATGGAGACCATCCTGGCTAACACGGTGAAACCCCATCTCTACTAAAAAAAAAAATACAAAAAACTAGCCGGGCGAGGTGGTGGGCGCCTGTAGTCCCAGCTACTCGGAAGGCTGAGGCAGGAGAATGGCGTGAACCTGGAAGGCGGAGCTTGCAGTGAGCTGAGATCACGCCACTGCACTCCACCCTGGGCGACAGAGCGAGACTCCGTCTCAAAAAAAAAAAAATGTCTTGGGCCTGCACAGTAGCTCATGCCTGTAACCTCAGCACCTTGGGAGGCCGAGGCAGGCAGATCACTTGAGGTCAGGAGTTCAAGACCAGCCTGGCTAACATGTTGAAACCCTGTCTTTACTAAAAATACAAAAACTAGCTGGCCATAGTGGTGCGTGCCTGTAATCCCAGTTACTCGGGAGGCTGAGGCAGGAGAATCGCTTGAACCCCGGAGGTTGCAGTGAGCCAAGAACACGCCGCTGCACTCCAGCCTGGGATACTGAATGAGACTCCCTATTAAAAAAAAAAAAAAAAATGTCTTGTCTTGAACTTATCTTTGCCCACCACTAGGGAGTAGTAGCTACACAGCTCACAGGTTCTGGGCTGACAGCAGACTGTGCTGAAAGTCAAGCTAGTGTTCTTGTATGTGACTCTGTAAGTATATGTGATTTAACCAAGTTTAACAAAAGCACTTTTGTTGAAATTCATGGAGGCCTTACCCATCTCAAATCTTGATCACTTTTAGATGTAATTTAAACATGAAAATAACTTATGGTTTTCTTAACTTAGCCCCACCAGTAACATATTTCCCAGCTCTTCTTTACGCACACACACAAAAGATATTTATCACAGATTAAATGCTGACTTATCTTTGCTCAGAGTACTGCTATCAATGGTATTTGTTAAAGTATAATTTTCCTAAATGCTGAAGTTGCTACACATGCAGTGGTAATAAAAATTGTAATGAGATTCGAATCATAGTTTACAGGAATTTTTTAGCTAGAGTAGACCTTAATAACCTTTTAGTTCAGATCTCATCTAAAGACGTAGTTGGTGATGCAGTCAGGATTAGAACTTCCTATCTTGTGATTTGCAAACTAACACTCTTTCCACCGTGAGATGGGTAAGGCCTCCATCAATTTCAACAATTCAAAAAACGAACACTTTTTGAAGTTGAAAACACTGTATTGGTCTTACTATGATTTCATATTTTAATCAAATAGCAATTAAAATCAGCCATTGACCTAAATCTAGCCATACCCACTCCTTGCTCTGCCGTGTTGTGCTGCAGCTGCTGTGTCAGGTTAAACTGGCTTTGCTTGTAAATTTGACAGTCTTCAAATCTGAGGGGTAATGAATTCTAACTTTGATTTATTTACCGCTGTATGGCCAACACCTGGAACAGTGCCTGGCACATAGTAGGTGTTCAATCAATATTTGTGGTTTCAATGACAATAATAATCTAGAAACCTAGAGAGAGAAAAAATAAAAAAGATTGAGAGTCCTATAACTACAGAACTTAGGATCAAAGCCACTTTAGTATTAATACTATTCATGAAGAAAACACATCAGGTTCTACAGCCTGAAAAGCAAAGGATATGTCTCACTCGGGACACTTTAGGTTAGAATTATGTTTCCTGATGATTTAAGGGAAATAGCCTTTCCTCCTACATGTCCAGGCTATATAATAGCTTCAGAACATGAATAAAACTTGGCCCCAGGGAGATTTACAGCAATGACTCACGCTTTGTGAATCTCTGCTCCTTAATGAGGATGTGAGGTGTCTGGCAGGTGCTGGGTGTGATTAGGAGAAGGACCAGGCCCTAAATCTAAAGATATCTACTTTTTCCCCCAACTCCATCATCCCCTACTACACCATCAAATGGAAATCCAACAGAAAGTATTTATACTACCTGCTATAGTTACTAGAGTGCAGATGACTTACTAAGGAAATAGTTGATTTCCAGAGTGATGAGCTTATGCATTGAAAAGTCTTAGAGGACATTTCTCAGACCCCAGATTGTCAAAAATTTAAATATCTGTCAATACCCAGTGCCGGTAAGGATGTGGGGCAATGGGAACTTTGGCAGTATCTGGTAAAATGGAATATGCTCGTACTGCATTACACCTGAATTCCCTACTTAGGTAGAGCAACTCCTGCAAATATACAGTAGGAAAAATGTGCAAGAATTTCACTGCAGTGCTGTTTACTATTTATAATACCAAGACATTGGAAATAACTCAAGTGTCCATCATTAGAACAAACAATGGGATAGTATAAATAGTGAATATACATGAACTACTTGCTGTGTGCTTCAACATAGATGACAAAAATACAATATTAAGCAAGGGAAAACAAATTTAAAAATAAAACTGTCCTATTTATACAACCTTCAAAAAAAGGCAAATCTAAGATGGTGTTAACATTTTTTGAAATGTGAGGAAATGATAAATACAGCCCAGGCATGGTGGCGAGCGCCTGTAATCCCAGCTACTCCAGAGGCTGAGGCAGGAGAATCGCTTAAACTCAGGAGATAGTGATTGCCGTAAACCAAGATCGTGCCATTGCACTCTGGCCTGCACAACAAGAGTGAAACTCCGTCTCAAAAAAAAAGAAAATGATAAATACAAAATTTCCAGTTGTGATTACTTGGCAAGGAGGTGCAGGAGGTAGAACAGGGTAGTTTGCAGAGGGTGCTTGAGAGAAAATGGTAGCAATCTATTTCTAATGCTGAATGGTAAGCTCATGGATGGTACTTTTATTATTCAGAATGTATCTATTAATTATATGCACTCTTCCAAATATATGATATAACACACAATAAATTATGGTGAACAGCTAAGTCCTCAGATACCGATTTTAACAATAAACATTCTGTATAATAATAATGACGATCATATTACCTAATATTTATATAAGATCTTTAAGATTACAAAATGCTCTCACGCATACTATCTCATTTATTTCTCACAACAATCTCATATAGTAGGTAATGTTATTCCCATTTTCATACAAAGTATGCTGAGTTACAGAAAGGTCAGTGACTTGCTCATGTAATATTTAAGTGTCAGGAACAGAACCCTAAATTCCTGGTACCAAAGCAACCGCTGACTATAACTTATACTTAAATGTTTGTATGTATTACCAGCACTGCTATGCCTATGGTTAAATTATAGTAATAACTAAAATTTATCAATTACTGAGTACTGTTCTACACGCTTATATGCATTTTATCACTAATCACATGACATAGGTACTATTATGATCATGCCCACTCTACAGATGAAGAAACTGATACATTGTCATTAAATAATTTGTCCACAGTCATAAGTGGCAGACATATATCTAATTATCTCCAAGCCCAAGTCATTAACCAAAATGCAAGTCTGTGTCAATAATGTGTTCCTTCTCTCTTCAACCTCTTCATCTATCAAATGGACAGAATATACAATAGTTATAGCGATTACAGTAGATACTTGTTATTTATGGATCACATATTTGCAAATCAGGTACTTATTGGAATTTATCCAGCTGTCAGACAAGGTGACACTGCCTTCTTGTTTTAGCTTTCATACTATAAACAAGTATCCTTTTCACAGTCTATTTAGTGCCATGTTTTTTGAATTTTTGGTTTTTTGTTGTTTTTAAATGATTTTACCATTTAAAATGGCCACTGAGCATAGTGCTGAAATACCATCTAGTATTCCTAAACATAAGAAGGCTTTGATATACCTTACAGAGGAAACATGCGTGTTATATACACTTCATTTGGGGATGAGTTATAGATCTATTGTTATAAAGGTCAATGCTAATAAATCAGCAAGGTATAGTAAATAAGCCATTGGCCCAGCGTAGTGGCTCATGCCTGTAATCCCAGCACTTTGAGAGACCAAGGCGGGTGGATCACCTGAGATCAGGAGTTTGAGACCAGCCTGGCCAACAGAGCGAAGCC
Source organism: Rhinopithecus bieti (assembly GCF_001698545.2). Classification (NCBI taxonomy): domain Eukaryota; kingdom Metazoa; phylum Chordata; class Mammalia; order Primates; family Cercopithecidae; genus Rhinopithecus; species Rhinopithecus bieti. Next base: position 3,651,994 of record NW_016811596.1, read on the forward strand.
CAGCCTCTACTAAAAATACAAAAATTAGCTGGGTGTCGTGGCAGGCACCTGTAATCCCAGCTACTTGGGAGGCGGAGGCTGGAGAATCGCTTGAACCCAGGAGGCGGAGTTTCCAATAAGCCGAGATCGTGCCATTGCACTCCAGTCTGGGCGACAAGGAGTCTCCGTCTCAAAAATAATTAATAAATAAATAAGCCATCTTTAAACAGAAACACACATAAAACAAGATTATGGATTGATTGGTCGGACATGGTGGCAGACGCCTGTAATCTCAGCTACGCAGGAGGCTGAGGCAGCAGAATCGCTTGAACCCCGGAGGTGGAGATTGCAGTGAGCCGAGATTGTACCACTGCACTCCAGCCTGGCAGACAGAGCAAGACTCAGTCTCAAAAAAAAAAAAAAAAAAAAATATTGATCCTTCGATGTGTTCCCCATGACTTTATAAAACATGACTGCCGGCCGGGCGCGGTGGCTCAAGCCTGTAATCCCAGCACTTTGGGAGGCCGAGACGGGCGGATCACAAGGTAAGGAGATCGAGACCATCCTGGCTAACGCGGTGAAACCCCATCTCTACTAAAAATACAAAAAAACTAGCCGGGCAAGGTGGCGGGTGCCTGTAGTCCCAGCTACTTGGGAGGCTGAGGCAGGAGAATGGCGTAAACCCAGGAGGCGGAGCTTGCAGTGAGCTGAGATCCGGTCACTGCACTCCAGCCTGGGCGACAGAGCGAGACTCTGTCTCAAAAAAAAAAAAAAAAAAAAAAAAAAAACCATGACTGCCTAGAATAATGAGAATATTCACATTTAGGGGAACATTCCAGCTAACAGCAGAAGCTCTGGAGGCCAACTCTTTGGTTCTAGCTATGCCATTTACAAAGTGGTGTGAACTTGGGTAAATAGCCACTTTGCAAGTCAGTGTCCTGTTTGACACTGAGTTACCTATCTCATCACTGGGTTGTTGTGTGAGTTAAATAGCATACAACCAATGAAGTGCTTAGCACAGAGCCTAGTTAATAAACCATCCTGTGTACATTATTACTATTATTGATACTAACTAGCATTTGAAATAAGTGTTATCATGTTTGTTTAGGGAAATATAAACAATGATACAATTGATATTTTGGTACTTCAGAAGATATACAACAGAACATAACAACTAAAATATAATTGCCATTTTAAAACCTTTTCTCGCTAGGCGCGGTGGCTCACGCCTGTAATCCTGGCACTTTGGGAGGCTGAGGTGGGCGGATCACAGGGTCAGGAGATTGACACCATCCTGGCCAACACAGAGAAACCCTGTCTCTACTAAAATACTAAAAATTAGCCAGGCGTGGTGGTGGGGACCTGTAGTCCCAGCTATTCGGGAGGCTGAGGCAGGGGAATCGCTTGAACCCGGGAGGCAGAGACTGCAGTGAGCGGAGATCGCACCACTGCACTCCAGCCTGGGGACAGAGTGAGACTCCGTCTCAAAAGAAAAAAAAAAAAAAAAAGAAACACCTTTTCTCCTAATGGCTAACAAATCTGCTCAGTGTAGTATGATTTGAAGAGATTTAGAAGGAGCATTTTATCTGAAAAGTTTATGTATCATCACCTTCTTTTGCCTGCATTTTAGTGGAAATGAAATGGAGAAGAAAGAGCAAAGGAGAAAAGAAATGGAGAACACATTTTCTTTCTTTTTTGAGATGGAGTCTACTCTGTCATCCAGGCTGGTGTGCAGTGGTGTGATCTCAGCTTAGTGCAACCTCTGCCTCCCAAGTTCAAACAATCCTCCTGCCTCAGCCTCCCTAGTAGCTGGAACTACAGGCTTGCACCACCATGCCCGGCTAACTTTTGTATCAAAAATATATCTTGACCTACATTTACGAGAGCCATCTACCCCTCAGTAGTCCTCTATTCTGTCTCCCCTCCAAAAAAAAAAAAAAGTTTCTATGACTTCTCAGGAGATCAGTTAGACACACACAGAAGACTTGTCTCTGTAGCAGGACAAGCCGCAGACAAAACCCCTCAGACGCTGAGTTAAAGAAGGAAGGGCTTTATTCGGCCAGGAGCTTTGGCAAGACTCATGTCGCCAACAGCCGAGCTGAGTGAGCAATTCCTGTCCTTTTTAAGGGCTCACAACTCTAAGGGGGTCCGCATGAGAGGGTCGTGATCAACTGAGCAAGCAGGGGGTACGTGACTGGGGGCTGCACACACCAGTAATTAGAACGGAACAGAACAGGACAGGGATTTTCACAGTGCTTTTCTATGCAATGTCTGTAGTCTATAGACAACATAACCAACTAGGTCAGGGATCCATCTTTAACTACCAGGCCCAGGGTGTGGCACTGGGCTGTCTGCTTGTGAATTTCATTTCTGCCTTTTAGTTTTTACTTCTTTTTTTCTTTGGAGGCAGGAATTGGGCATAAGACAATATGAGGGGTGGTCTTCTCCCTCATTCCCCCCCTTTCAGAATCTCACTCAATAGTGAGAGTTCTCACTTTTATTCTCACTACCCATGTCTTCTTGCAAGACAGATTGATAGTGATTCATATAGCACATTTGTGCTGAAGCATTTTGGTGAACTAAGGTAGCAATGAAGCTTTTTATCATTTGAAGAAGTACAGGTAGCAAACAAGGGAGCAGCAAGCAGGTTTCTCTTACTGTTATAACTCCCATTATAAGAGTTTTAAATCTTTCTAGTGCTAGGAACCATTTTCCAAACATGGCCCCAGGATCAAATCCATGCCACACTTGCCCGGGCACATGTGCCAGTTTTGTCATATCTTTAACTATGTCTTCAACTACTTGCCCTTGATCATCTATGTGTAGACAGCGATTAGTAAGGTTAAATTTCCTACAGACCCCTCCTTCAGCGGCTAGCAAGTAGTTGAGAGTCAATTTATTTTGATAGATAGCATTTCTCATCTGAGTTTCTTGCCAGGCCAGAATAGTCAAGGCTCTGCTGGTCTTATTAGTGATTATTTCTAAGACAACTTGTAACCGTATGATTCGGTTGAGCATGTAAATTTGGGTCAGGTATCCTCACAAGCCATCTTGTGCCTACGTACCAGGCCTATAGTATTGTATGATTCTCTCAGGGGACCATTCATCATCTTTTTAATTTTCTACAGCTATGCTTCTCTTTTTGCGGGAAGCACAGACAGGGAAGCCCAGGAGTTTTCCTGTTTTTATGGTCAGTAGGAAGAAAGATGGTTTAATAGTGCCAATAACTCAACTACCTGCCCCACTGGTCAGGTAATTTGGTGTAAGCTCTATGCCCATATATCCAGTATAATCCAGTGGGGGCCGTCCAGTCCCGGTGGGACTCCGGGTGGGTCCACAGGGTTTGCAACTTTGGGAATTTACTAAATGGATTTTTCTTAGTTTGTGGGTTGAACTCCACTGGGTGGCTGTGTTTGTAGTATTATTATACAGTTTTTGCCCAAGGCAGCTGAGTCTTCCCACAGGAAGGATGAAATCCTTTCTCCCTCTTGCTACACAGTATTGTCTAATGATTGAGGCTTTTAGGACCCAGAAGTGATCAGGGTGATTCTTTTGAGCTGGGAATTTATCAGGAACTGGGTCTGTAGGTACTAATTCTCAGGCTTCCCATGGCCATTGATCTCCCATTACCATTCCTCTACATACATAACATGAAGTGACATTGAGAGACTGGGCTACAGTATGCTCAGCTAATTGCAAAAACAAATTTCTTGTTTTTCCTGGAATTTCTGGTACTGGCACATTCAGTTTATCATAGAAGGTTTGAAATACTGGCTCAGGAGAGCGTTTATAAACTCCTCAAACCATCATATTTACTCAAGGATCCAGTCCAGCCTCATCGATTCCTAGGGTTACATGCTCCCCTTTTTTCCAGCGAGGATCAAGGGGTTGGTTATTTTTTTTATTTTATTTTTTGAGACGGAGTCTCGCTCTGTCACCCAGGCTGAAGTGCAGTGGCCAGATCTCAGCTCACTGCAAGCTCCGCCTCCCAGGTTTACGCCATTCTCCTGCCTCAGCCTCCCAAGTAGCTGGGACTACAGGCGCCCGCCAC
>NW_016811596.1:3659827-3661840 GCF_001698545.2 Rhinopithecus bieti
AAAAAAAACAAGAATTTTTGATAGGAAGGCCTCAGTGCTTTTGGGATACGCTTGTTTACACTGACAACAAAGTGGTGTTGGAGTGTTACAGGGTTACGGAGAATACCTTCAATTATCAATTATATGTTTTAAATTTACCTTGGCTTTTAAAGGAATAGACTACACTGTTTTTTTTCTTAACTACTTGTATCTCTCTCTCTTTTTTCTTTCTTTTACTCTTTTATTTTCTGTCTCTTTTTCTCTGACTTTCCTTTTGCCTCTGTCTCTTTTTCTCTCTCTTCCTCTTTCTCTCTTTCTCTCTGTCTCTCTTTCCTTAACTCCCTCTTTGTCTCTCTGTCTCTTCCTCTTTCTCTCTCTGCTGGTCTTTCCTTGCCTCTGCCAGCTGCTTATGCTGCTGTTCTCTCAACAACTGTGGGGGGTGGAGCGGTGAGCGTCTAAAACCTGCTGTAACCAAGTGTCTATGTACAGGAACCAGTGTCTGGGTGCCCTGGCTTACAGGTTATCTTATGCCATACCTTTGAAACAAGGGACCTATCCACCCTTCCTTCTGATGGCCAACCCACTTCTAATGCTGGCCAGTCTATCTTACACAATTTTAAGTTTTCCTGCTGTCATAGTACTCCATAATCTCCCTGAAATCCTTTCTTGAAATTTTTCAACATAGTTCCTCGTGGGGTGGGCTTACTTTGTGCCTGACCCATGCTTCTTTGAGACAAAACATGACGCTTACACCACATGCACACCACAAAACAAAGAACAGGTGAAAAGGGCACACACACACTTTTACAGTTTACACCAAACCAGAATCAAAACGAAATCAGAGTATCAAGAAATCCAAGCCAGGTCAAAACCAAAACCAAAGTATCAAATAATCCAAGTCAAGTCAAAACAAAACCAAAGTGCCAGTACAGGCACGCCGTGGGTGATCAGGCCACGCTTCCACTCAAATGGAGTAGGCAAGTTCCTAAGACTAGTCCACCAAAGTGCCCGTAAAGGCACGCCATGGGTGATCAGGCCACACTTCCAACCAAATGGAGTGGGCAAGTTCCAAAGACTAGTCTTACCAAGTTTCAGATGTCCAGACTCCAAGTGCCAGTTCCTTCCAGGTGTTCAGCCACTGTGTTGATCCTCCATGGGGGCCTGCCACGTGCTGCTCTGGCGAGGCATTCCACTGGGGTGGGGCAATTGCCTACCTGGGCTCACTCTCAGGATCCGCATCACTCAAGCTGGCGGGAGTTCCCTGCAGGGATGTTCCACAGGGCAGGTCTAAGCTGCCTAAGGGGCTGCCTCAACTGTCCATTAATCACCTCACTTCCTGGTCAGGGAACCAAGAAATGTAGCAGGACTAGCTGCAGACAAGACCCCTCAGATGTTATGCCCAGACCTTTTATTCCCCGAAAAAGACCACCAGAGACCAGAGTAAAAGCCAAGCGGCAAGGATCTTTAATGCAAGTTCGAACTTGGTCCCTCCGTTTTACAACATATAAGAGGGCCCTGAACAATGCGTGCGCTTGCCTTTTATAGCCTAATGTAAACAGGACTTGTAAAGTTGCAGAGGAACGAGGGAATTCGCTAGGTTACAGCATTACAATTGGTTAACATTTTAAGTCTATACATTTAGCAGTTTTTTTATTGGTTCCCGCGCTCTCACAAACGACTGTGCTCTTATCGGGGACTTTCCAGGTGGTGTCTTTCTAAAGTTGAGATATATGGTAGTCTTTGAATTGAGAGATATATGGTGGGGAGACATGTAGTGGGATGAGCCCAGTAAGTTGAGAGATATATGGAGGGATATGTTTATACTGGGCTCAGGAAGTTTGAGAGATATATGGCAAGCACTAGTAATTTAGAACAGAAAAAGAACAAGACAGGGACTTTCACAATGCTTGTCTATACAACATCTGAAATCTATAGATAACATTATCGGTTGGGTCCGGGGTCAACTTGTTAACTAGGCTCAAGGCGCCGCCCGGGCTGTCTGCCTTTAGGGTCAACTTTTAGCTAGGCTCAAGG
>NW_016811596.1:3662328-3702535 GCF_001698545.2 Rhinopithecus bieti
CCTGACCTCGTGATCCGCCCGTCTCGGCCTCCCAAAGTGCTGGGATTACAGGCTTGAGCCTCTGCGCCCGGCAAGGGCTCAGTCTTTAACTACCAGGCCCAGGGTGTGGTGCTGGGCTGTCTGCTTGTGAATTTCATTTCTGCCTTTTAGTTTTTACTTCTTTTTTCTTTGGAGGCAGAAATTGTGTGTAAGACAATATGAAGGGTGGTCTCCTCCCTTATCTCCTTGTTTACTTTTGGCTTTACGGAACTAAAGTCACAAAGGGTGTTAATGAAACATGTACCTACATTCAGTTTGCTTCCCCTTCAGCCTCTCCTACCTGGCTAGTCTAGATACACTCTATAACATAAAGTCAAAAACCAATAAATCCATAGAATAAGCAAAGTTTGTTAGATTTTCTTTAAATTACTCAGATTTGTCTGACTTATCATGCCAAATTTGGCTGATTTCTTTAAAAATCCAGATATAGATATTTGTTATTATGGTAGAGTTAACAGTTTTTTATTTTGTTTTATTTACTTTTTAACTGAATTATTTTAATTTCTGGGCAACTTCGTTCTTCAATTTGTGTTCCTACTTGGCTTTACCATAACTTTGTGGATAATTAGGCAGTTATACTCTGGGGGGAAAAGAGTACATCTAATCTACATCTTTGAAGGCCACAGGTTGGAATTTGACTTGACAAAAAAGGTATGATTTCACACTGGGAAGGGAACATTTTGTAAATTATTTGCCACTTGTCTAAGATGGAAAATAATTTTGATCTAATAGGCAACTGGAATTCACATTAGTTTTTTGACATAATAATGGCTAATATTTGTTAAGCTCCTTATATGCTGGCACTGTTTTAAGAGCTTTGCATGTCTATTAATATACTCCTGATAATCCTATACAGTAGGTAGAGAATATTGCCTGAATTAGTCATTTTCCACCAGGAAATCTAAAACCATTGTAGGTACTTCAAAAGGGATATATGAGACAAGGACTTGGGCTAGGCATGGTGGTTCATGCCTGTAATCATAGCATTTTAGGAGTTGAGGCCAGGAGTTCAAGACCAGTCTGGGCAACATAGTAAGACCCCATCTCTGCAAAACAACTTTTAAAAATAGCTGGATGTGGTGGTGCATGCCTGTAGTCCCAGTCACTCGGGAGGCTAAGGCAGGAGGATTGCTTGAACTCAGGAGTTCGAGGCTGCAGTGAACTACAATCAAGCCACTGCACTCCAGCCTGGGCAACAGAGCAAGACCCTCTCTCAAAGAAAAAAAAAAAAAGAAAAGAAAGAAAGAAAGAAAAGAAAAGAAGACTTGGCTACAGAAGTGTCAAAAGAAATAGAGGAATAAAAAGTGAAAAGATATTAGCTGTGTACCAATTACTGCAGAAAGATGCTTTCCTACATTTGGAAGAGAAAAAATGGAGAAGAATGTTACCTAGAACAGGCAAGCATGCACTTGCTTTTAAGGATGGGAGTTCTTGCTGCCACTGAACAAGAATCTAAGCTCACAGGCCTGCTGCTGCTGCTGCTGCTGCTGCTGCTGCCAGAACCAGTAATCCTGCTGGAGTCTCCAGTTGCCAGAAGTCACTGCTGCCACACCTGCCCCCTCCGTTGCAGAAATCAGGTGCTAAATGATATCCCTTTCTCCCATATTGCTTTTGTTTTAACAATTTTAATGTTTATTCTATTTTATAGTGTTTGTTCTTTTACTTGTGTATTTATTTTTATTTTTATTTGGTTTTTGAGACAGGTTCTCTGTTGCCTGAGTTGGAGTGCAGTGGCACTATTGTAGCTCCCTGCAGCCTCAACCTCCTAGGCTCAAGCCATCCTCCCACCTCAGCCTCCCAAGTAGCTGGGAGTACAGTTGTGCACCACCATGCCCAGCTGATTTTTGTATTTTTAGTAGAGGGGGGTTTTGCCATATTACCCAGGCTCATCTTGAACTCCTGGGCTCAGGCAATCTGCCTGCCTTGGTCTCCCAAAGTGCTGGGGTTACAGGCATGAATGACCACTTTCTTTTACTTTTAAAATAGATTCGCAATCTCCATGCACAACCAAGTTATGAAATTAAAGGCAATAGTTCCCCTTTCTCTTTACTTTCCATTGACACATCAACATGTCCTTCTGGAAGATCCTATTCAGAACCCAGCTGGAGAGAAGGTCAAGGAGATATAGTCCATAGGTTTCAAATAGAGAGATAATAAGGAAAAAGGGTAGGGATGGCTTGAGTTTTGATAGATGACATCTGACACAGTCCCTGTTTTGCAGATAAGAAAACAGGAATATAGAGTTTGAGAAACTTCTTTTCAGTAACACAATTAGTAAGCGGCAGAGTTGAGACTTAAACCCAGGCTTTCTGCCTGCCCTCCCTTAGTCCTTAGAATACTCTTTTTACTCCCACCAAAGCAATGTACCTGTGCTATTTATTTGTGTTGGGCTCACCTCCCCCTTAATATGTGCTCATGCTTTTCCCTCAAAATGCCCTCTCAGCTTCAATCTCCCTGCTCAAATGAGATAATTATAGATTGTTAGACGTAAAAGAAACCTGAAAGATCATTTAATCCAACCTTTAATTTTCCACCTAAGAAAACAAAAACAACAAATGTCTAGGTCAGGTAACTAGCCCAAGGTCGAGTAGTTATCACAAAAGTGTAAGTCAAATGCATGTCTCCACATTCCTGGTCTAGTGCTCTCTTCACCTCATGAATCTTTTCTTCCATAAAAATTTTCCAGCTAATTCTAGCCACCATCAATCAATCTTACCCTTTGCTGACCAGCCATTGCATTTGTCTGGTCATCCACAGTTTTTGGCACTTAGTTACATGTAATCTAGAGCATAGGTTACTACAAATTATCTAATAATGGATTTAATCATTTTTATTGAAGTCTTTAAGGACAGTAACTTTATTGTGTATTTAACTTTCTCAGAGAAAACAGGCTAGAGATTCTGTGATTCTAAAATTTTTATTTTGGCCAAACAAGCTTTAATACAGATCTCCATCAATGACAGTGTAGAATTAGTCAGTGACTGGTAAAAAGTTTTAATATGGCTGCCTTTGCAATATATATTCAAATTTTCTTTTCTCCAAAGCATCTGATCTCTGCTTTTAGAAATTTATATTTAGATATTCAGAACAGAACAAAACAGAAGTGAATCACATAAATTCCTCAGAGCTTTCCACAATACACCACAAAACAACCAGTACTTTATAAGAAGAGAGAGAAGTCATTCAGAAACAGGAGCAATATTCACAACATGTTTTTAGTAATTTCCTTCCTGAAAATCCAAGGAACACAGCTGCAAGCTCTTGAACCAGTTTAAATTGCTGTATAATCTTGTTTTTTTTTTTTTTTTTTTTTTTTTTGAGACATAGTTTCACTCTTGTTGCCCAGGCTGCTAGTGCAGTGGTGCAACCTTGGCTCAGTGCTACCTCCACCTCCCAGATTCAAGCAATTCTCCTACCTCAGCCTCCCGAGTAACTGGGATTACAGGTGCCCACCACCATGTCCAGCTAAATTTTTGTATTTTTAGTAGAGAGGGGGGTTTCATCATGTTGGCCAGGCTGGTCTCGAACCCCTAACCTCAGGTGATCTGCCTGCCTTGGCCTCCCAAAGTGCTGGGATTACAGGCATGAGCCACCACGCCCAGCCACATTGCTGTGTAATCTTTAGAGAGAGAGAAATTAGTAAAATTGAATTCACGCCAGAAACAACTTTAAGGACTCAAGTTAATTCTTTGAATTATATTCAGATGTCAACATCCTTTTCAAACAAACATTCATTCACTTATTGGTGCCACAGACCTGTTATACCAGGCAAGGTAGCAGTCACTGGAGACAGACAAGAAATTTATGGTAGGGGAGAGAGACAGGCAAGGTATTATTAGTTTACAGTACTATTGCCTGACAAATTTCTAGCCATCCTTATGGTCCCAGTGCTACCTCTTCAGTGCATCATCGTGGGTTTGCTTCCATGAGAATTAGTCTCTTACAGTTTCGTATTCCCAGGGTGTATTGTGCCCTGCTAGCAGCCCCTACTGTATTACAGCTATATACATCTCTCATTCCTCCTCCATCTTCCACAGCGCAACACACTGCGTCAGTAGCAGGAGCAGACTATATGTTTATGGTACTGAACTTAGTGTGACGATTGGTGAAGTCTCTTTAGTGGAAAATTCTGTATCTTTCAAACATTTAAATGTGTATGCTCTTAGATTTAGCAATTGCAATTCTAAAACTCTTTTCTACAGAAATACGTATAAATACGACAGTGCTCATTGAGTTTTGTTTTAATCATTTAAAATTGGATAAAAACAATATTCAACAAAAAATAATTGATTAAATGAAATAATATGGAGCAATTTTAAAAGTATAATTCGGGGCCGACAGCGTAGCTCACGCCTGTAATCCCAGCACTTTGGGAGGCCGAGGCAGGCGGATCACGAGGTCAGGAGACCAGCCTGGCCAACACGGTGAAACCCCGTCTCTACTAAAAATACAAAAAATGAGCCAGGCGTGGTTGCAGGCACCTGTAATCCCAGCTACTTGGGAGACGGAGGCAGAAAAATCGATTGAACCCAGCAGACAGAAGTTGCAGTGAGCCGAGATCGCACCATCGCACTCCAGCCTGGGCGAGAAGAGCGAAACTCTGTCTCGGGAAAAAAAATATATATATGATTTGGGCCAAGATGTCCTGATATAAAAAGATAAGTGGAAAACACAGAACAAAACAATATGCGTAGTAGAATATGCGTATTTATGAGAGAGATTACATCTGGAAAGTGGAAAAAGGATAGCTAGGTGTTTAGGAAATTTTAGTTTTACTTTAATCTTCTCATATTTAATTTTACCGTGGGGAATTAACTGCTTTTATAAAATATACTTTAATTGGATATATATGTACATATATGGCAATCCTATCTTTTGTATAATTTCTGAATACCTATATTATTCAATATTTTCAAATATTGGAGGAAAGAAAACCCAAAATAATCAATAGAATTATATGTACTAACATAGAAATGTGTTTTGATATATTGTTAAGTAAAAAAGCAAGACATAAAATCACACCTAAATTACCATCCCATTTGTGTTCAAAACTACCTTTTAAAAAAATATGTGTTAGGCCGAGTGCAGTAGCTCACGCCAGTAATCACAGCATTTTGGGTGGCTGAGGCAGGTGGATCACCTGAAGTCAGGAGTTCAAGAACAGCCTGCCCAATATGGCAAAACCCCGTCTCTACCAAAAAAATACAAAAATTAGCCGGTTGTGGTGGTGCGTGCCTGTAGTCCCACGAACGAGGATGAGGTGGGAGAAGTCCTTGAACCTAGGAGGCAGAGGTTGCAGTGAGCCAAGATCATGCCACCGCACTCCAGCCTGGGCAACAGAGTGAGGCCCTGTCTCAAACAACAAAATGTGTGCTATATTCAGAAAAAAAAATTCAGGAAGAATGAACACTAACCTATTACAAATAGTTACTTCAGGCAGTGGAATTGAAAAGAAAATATTTCATTTTTTTACCCATTATACTTCTGTATTATTTCAATTTATCTCTTCTAGAACAAAGTATGTTCTATTTTTGTAATTAGATGATGACAATGGAAATAAACTAATAAATACTACTCAACTCTTGGCATTTTCCTTTTGGTCTTTCTGCCTCAAAAATATTCCGTGGTGACTTGACTGCAAACAAGAGGAGGAGCAGATATTATGGTCTGGGCAAGTTGATTAATATAGACCAAAGTCTATATCACAGACAACAGTGTTCAAATACATTTGACCCAAATAAATTTTATTTTATATGCATATATCTAAAATAATAATATAAGAATTATTTACAGCATAGTATTCATTAAGCAGGAATCATCTTCAGTCTTCTGTACTCCTTCCTGATGAAACATCACCTCAACTCCAGCCTGTTCTCCAGTGACCACTAAGCTCTCCCACCTACTTTCCCTCTGCCACCTCCCTGCCCTCTGCCACCTCCCTGCCCTCTGCCACCTCCCTGCCCTCTCCCACCTACCTGACTTTGACTAGGCTCCACTTATGGCCTAAGCAGCTTCACACCTTTTTCTGTCTCTAGAATTCCTACAAGTACTTAAGGACTTGCCCACATCTTATTTCTATCTTAAGACTCTCCTAGATTGCCCTGGGTTATATATACCCTTGTCTAGAGTGTTCTATTATTTTACTTCTATTGTTACTTCTATTATTATAGTGTAGGTTATATTACAGTTTTGTGTGTATATGTATGGGTACAAATTCCCACTTGATTGTGAATCTCTGGAGATTAGAATACAGCTTAATTCATCCTGATTTTGGCATGGCATTGTTTTTCATATATATCAAGCATTTAGGATATGTTATTTGAGATTAATTAAATGAGTTTGTTCAGGTCATTCCTCCCCAACCACTCCCCACCCCAACACTCACATCTCGTAGAGTCATTTTTTTTTTTTTTTGAGACGGAGTCTCGCTCTGTTGCCTGGGCTGGAGTGCAGTGGCCGGATCTCGGCTCACTGCAAGCTCCGCCTCCCGGGTTCACGCCATTCTCCTGCCTCAGCCTCCCGAGTAGCTGGGATTTTTTTTTGCATTTCTAAACAAAACCTATGAAGTTGAACCCTATGTACAGAAGCACCCTCTCTCTAACCATTCTCTGTGTGCTGCAGAAAATGTCTCAGGATTATAGCCTCCTACTTCTGTTTTCCTGCTTTGCCTTTCTAAGTCATTTAGAAATGACTCACTTTGAAACACTTCCTATGAGGTCAGATAGTGTTCTAGAGCTTGAGGCTTAATTTATTGCCAGAAACAGAGAGAGGAAAGAAGAAGAGAAAGCTCAGCAAATTTTCTTGCCATACTTCATGACTTCACGGTGGTTAAGTGTGGGGACCAGACAGATTCCTGGGGACATCCAGGTGCTGAAGCCTTCAGCTACTGTCTCAGTTTTTTGGTAAGAAAATCTAGATCCACCTGATGACTTTTGCTTAGCTTGTTTTGCTCATTATAGGCAATGAGTTTGAGGGTCATTATCTTCTATTTCCCCTATTCCTTCTCCGACTTTTAATTCTTTTGTCTTATCTCTATGTCCAACTTCTTTTTTCTAAATATTCCACATTCCATTTGTCTTTGCTTTTAATATTTTCATAGTGGAATTAATAGTGAATTTTTATGTAATTTCTTTCCTCTCTTTGAATTGGCTATGTATTTCACCCTGAAATTTGATTCCAGCTGTCCCCATTAATTCGTTTTTCAAATCATTGATTATACTTTCTTTCCTTTCCATTTCCTCTTTCTCTTTTTTTAATTATTTTGTCCTTATTGCTACTGACTCTGTTATCCTATTACTATAATTTGATTCTGGGGTCCACTTTTCTTTCTCTATCATAGTGGAATTTTAGTTTCAGGGTATTAATTACCTTTAAATTACTGCTGGTCAACTTAGTAATAATTTTTTTAATCCTCTACTAATCTTAAACATAAAGTTATGGTGCTTTTTAGCCAAATTAACTTGAAGAAATGCAAAAAATAATCTTGTTCTGCAGGATTTTTTTTTTTTTTTTTTTGAGACAGAGTCTTACTCTGTTGCCCAGGCTGGAGTACAGTAGCACAATCTCAGCTCACTGCAACCTCTGCCTCCCAGGTTCAAACGATTCTTCTGTCTCAGCCTCCTGAGTAGGATTATAGCCTCCTGAGTAACTGGGATTATAGGCATGTGCTATCACACCCAGTTTATTTATTTATTTTTGTATTTTTAGTAGAGATGGGGTTCCACCGTGTTGGCCAGGTTGGTCTTGAACTCCTGACCTCAGGTGATCTGCCCGCTTCAGCCTCCCAAAGTGCTGGGATTACAGGCGTGAGCCACCGCACCCGGCATTGTTCTGAAGGACTTTTAATCCCTGACTCATACATACTTTCATTTCAAAACAGATAATATGCAATATTTAACATATAGCTCATGACAGATAACTCTATTTTTATTGAAAGTTTGCTGTTTGCAGTCCCTGCTACTTCAATTCATGCATTTCTCAGCAGCTTCCCCTTTATTAGCAATACCATATATCTTTTTTTTTTAATGTGATTTTTTGTGGTATTAAAAACAGTATTGGCCTAACAGTCATTGGACCTGAAATCCAAGAACCTCCCTAGTAATGATTATATAATAGTAATCTAATTTGCTGAGTTTCACTGTCAAACTTGAGAAATAAAAGCAGAGAAAACATAGGCTGGGCACAGTGGCTCACGTCTGTAACCCCAGCACACTGTGAGGCCAAGGTGGGAGGATTGCTTGAGTCCACGTGTTTGAGAGTAGCCTGGGCAACATAGCAAGACCCTATCTCTACAAACAAACAAAAACAACAACATGAGGAGAGAAAAGATGATTACCAAGTTTTCTTTTGGTCCAAGCATCCTATGACTCTATCCTTCTCTCAATATTTTAGGGGGGTACCCTGATAGGATTTAAACATCTGAGTAGACAAAGCCATGGAAAGGGGAATGAGAATAATTTGTTCTTTTTTTGATCAGCGGGGGCAGGAGGAGGATGGAGTTTCGCTTTTGTTGCCCAGGCTGGAGTGCAATGGCATGATCTCAGCTCACCACAACCTCTGCCTCCCCGGTTCAAGCGATTCTCCTGCCTCAGCCTCCTGAGTAGCTGGGATTACAGGCATGGGCCACCATGCTGGCTAGTTTTGTATTTTTAGTAGAGACAGGGTTTCTCCATGTTGGACAGGCTGGTCTCAAACTCCTGACCTCAGGTGATCTGCCTGCCTCAGCCTCCCAAAGTGCTGGGATTACAGGCGTGAGTCACTGTGCCCAGCCCATGTCTTCTTTTTTATTATTTTGTTGACTTGCTATTTTAACTTCTGCTAATCATGTGAGGCCCTATAACAATATTTGGTTGACTCAGCAGAACTACTTTCAAGTCACAAAAATATTTTGAACCTCTATAAAAATAAATGTAAAATGTTATTTTATCCAAAAAAAATTAGGAATTTAACAAAAAGAAAGTTAAAAGGGACAGCATGAGAATTAGGGAAGAGGCCTGGGTAAGGATTACATGGATACAAATTAGAATTTTAGATGTAATTGCAAAAGAAAAAAAAAAACAGTCAACCCCAAAATGGGCATCCATCTATTCAAGTACTTTCTTTTTTCTTCTTTTTTTTTTTTTTTTGAGACAGAGTCGCTTTGTCATGCAGACTGGAGTGCAATGGTGCAATCTCCGTTCACTGCAACTTCCGCCTCTCCAGTTCAAGAGATTCTTGTGCCTCAGCCTCCCAAATAGCTGGGATTACAAATGTGAGCTACCACACCCAGTTAATTTTTGTATCTTTGGTAGAGATGGGATTTTGCCATGTTGGCCAGGCTGGTCTCAAACTCCTGGCCCCAAGCGATCTGCTCCCCACGGCCCCCCAAAGTGCTGGGACTACAGGCGTGAGCCACTGTACCCAGCCTGTCCACATAATCTTTAACCTTGGTGTCTCATAAGGCATTGTGTTAAATTATGTGAAACAAGTATTTATGAGTAAGACTCCTTTTTACCATCATAAAGTTTAAATCCAGAATAATAGATTAGACAGTCATTATAATTATTATACAAGATAAAATGTGTCATTGCATATAGAATATGAAAAAAGGTTCAAACACACACACACACACACACACACACACACACACAAATTAAGAAGCTGAAGACTTGGTGAACAGCATAATTCCAGATAGAAGTAAATAGCATTAGCCATGGAATAGAAAATGGCATTAAGTTGGAATAGTGAATTGTTCAGGAAAGTTACAAAACGGTACATTTCCGAGCATGTTCAGAATTAGGGGAAGGTAATATCACAGAGGCCAAGAGAAGAGAGTGTTAAGAAGTCACTGTATATAATGACATATTGTGGAAAGTGGCTGAGAAACTTTCAGATTTGGTTTTTAGAAGTAATTTTAGCAGAATTATGGAAGCAGAAGATACAGTACAAAGGATTAAGAAGTTGGTGGCCGGCTGGGTGCGGTGGCTCATGTCTGTAATCCCAGCACTTTGGGAGACCGAGGAGGACGGATGACGAGGTCGGGAGTTCGAGACCAGCCTGGCCAACATGGTGAAATCCCGTCTCTACTAAAAATAGAAAAAAAATTAGCCGAGCGTGGTGGTGCATGCCTGTAATCCCAGCTACTCGGGAGGCTGAGGCAGGAGAATCGCTTGAACCTGGGAGGCGGAGCTTACAGTGAGCTGAGATGGATCCACTGCACTCCAGCCTAGGTGACAGAGGAAGACTCTGTCTGAAAAATAATAAATAAATAAATAAATAAATAAATAAATAAATAAATAAAAATTGTCTATCAGAGAATGCTTTTGTGTGGTCCAGTGTGAGGTGAAGGAAGGCAAACTAAAACAGCGTGAGGACCTTCTGGTTTCATGATCCCACATCTTTATGTGGGAAGATTAGAATCCTAAGAATATGTATGCATTTTCAAAAAGATACCGTTCATTTTAACATTTTTTTCATCTTTTTGCAGAAGTTTAGCAATGGCGCCTTTCTCTGCTGAGACCAATTCAACTGACCTACTCTCACAGCCGTGGAATGGGTCCCCAGTAATTCTCTCCATGGTCATTCTCAGCCTTACTTTTTTACTGGGATTGCCAGGCAATGGGCTGGTGCTATGGGTGGCTGGCCTGAAGATGCAGCGTACAGTGAACACAGTTTGGTTCCTCCACCTCACCTTGGCGGACCTTCTCTGCTGCTTCTCCTTGCCCTTCTCGCTGGCTCACTTGGCTCTCCAGGGACAGTGGCCCTACGGCAGATTTCTATGCAAGCTCATCCCCTCCATCATTGTCCTCAACATGTTTGCCAGTGTCTTCCTGCTTACTGCCATTACCCTGGACCGCTGTCTTGTGGTATTCAAGCCAATCTGGTGTCAGAATCATCGCAATGTAGGGATGGCCTGCACTATCTGTGGATGTATCTGGGTGGTGGCTTTTGTGATGTGCATCCCCGTGTTCATGTACCGGGAAATCTTCACTACAGACAACCATAGTAGATGTGGCTACAAATATGATCTCTCCGGCTCATTAGATTATCTAGACTTTTATGGAAATCCACTAGAAAACAGATCTCTTGAAAACATTGTTCAGCTGCCTGGAGAAATGAATGATAGGTTAGATCCTTCCTCTTTCCCAGCAAATGATCATCCTTGGACGGTCACCACTGTCTTCCAACCTCAAACTTTTCAAAGACCTTCTGTGGATTCACTCGCTAGGGACTCTGCTAGTCACAATCTGTATTCTAATGTATTTAAACCTGCCGGTGCGGCCTCACCTCAAATCCCCAGTGGGTTTCCTATTGAAGGTCACAAAACTAGCCCACTGGATAACTCTGATGCTTTTCTCTCTACTCATTTAAAGCTGAACCCTAGTGCTGCTAGCAATTCCTTATACGAGTATGAGCTACCACAAGATTTCCAGGATTATTACAGTTCAGGCCAATTCACATATCAAGTGTCAACACCCCTCATGGCAATAACGATCACTAGGCTAGTGGTGGGTTTCCTGCTGCCCTCTGTTATCATGATAGCCTGTTACAGCTTCATTGTCCTCCGAATTCAAAGGGGCCGCTTCGCCAAGTCTCAGGGCAAAACCTTTCGAGTGGCCGTGGTGGTGGTGACTGTCTTTCTTGTCTGCTGGGCTCCATACCACATTTCTGGAGTCCTGTCATTGTTTATTGACCCAGAAACTCCCTTGGGGAAAACGCTGATGTCCTGGGATCATGTATTCATTGCTCTAGCATCTGCCAATAGTTGCTTTAATCCATTCCTTTATGCCCTCTTGGGGAAAGATTTTAGGAAGAAAGCAAGGCAGTCCATTCAGAGCATTCTGGAGGCAGCCTTCAGTGAGGAGCTCACACCTTCTACCCACTGTTCCTCAAACAATGTCTTTTCAGAGAGAAATAGTATTAGTACAACTGTGTGAAAATGCAGAGCAGCCAACAAGCAGGGGCTCTTAGGTAATCACACAGTGAATGTTTCTAAAAGGATGAAGTGATATGGTGAGCAGGGGACTTCAAAAACTGTCAGAGAATCAATCCAATGGTTCTCAAAGGGTACACAGACTACTGGCATCAGCATCACCTAGAAACTTGTTAGAAATGCAGATTCTCAAGCCCCACCCCAGACTTGCTGAATTGGAATCTCTGGGGGTTAGGACCCAGCAAGTGCATTGAACAAACCCTTGTTTCTGATTAATGCAAAATGTAAAAATCATTGTAAAATTAGTTCTATTTCTATCCGAAACCGCGCTAGGTGACATAAGAGAATCTACTGTTTTTAAATGTTTGATGTTAAATGTTTGTTGTTTCCCTCATTAAATTTTTCCTTAGCGTTTGTCTAAGTCTTCCAGATTCCATTTAAAACCATTTCTTCTTCTACGTAAGTGAAAGATGATCATATATTCTACTGCTTTGTTGTCGTGTGGTGCTGATGGTTTTAAATGAAAGGAAGGTGCAGAAAGAAAATGTTTCTGAAGACAAGAAGCCATGAGACTGAGTCTGGAGCATAGAATTATGCAACAATGCCTGTCACTGGGAACACCCCTGGGTACAGGACATAGAAATTTCCACTATTACATACAGTTTCCACTATTACAACTAAATAAGCATCTATTGCATGAAAATAGACTACTAACACATCTAAAAACTGACTCATGAAATGTTATGAAAGCTGTGGTTTGGGGAGTTCTGTTTATTCTATCTGCCTACCGGTTGGGTACCTATCTTCTACTCCTTTTCTTAAGCTCCTTAATTTCCTTATTACTCCCCTGCCTCCAAATCTTCCACATCAGACTTTGTGCCTCAAACAACCTCTAATTTCATAAGATTCTAGTTACTCCTTTCCTCTTGCTCCAAAATAATACTTTCTAAGAAACCCATTTCAAGTGGAAGGAGAAAGAGGGTGGAGGATGGAGCAGCAATCCTTCTACTCTCTGCAACTGAGTACCCTACCAGGCTTGCCATCACATTTTAAAACATAACGACAGGCCGGGCGCAGTGGCTCAAGCCTGTAATCCCAGCACTTTGGGAGGCCGAGACGGGTGGATCACAAGGTCAGGAGATCGAGACCATCCTGGCTAACACGGTGAAACCCCATCTCTACTAAAAATACAAAAAACTAGCCGGGTGAGGTGGCGGGCGCTGTAGTCCCAGCTGCTCGGGAGGTTGAGGCAGGAGAATGGCGGCGTGAACCGCGGAGTGGAGATTGCAGTGAGCTGAGATCCGGCACTGCACTCCAGATCCTGGGCGACAGGGAGCGAGACTCCGTCTCAAAAAAAAAAAAAAAAAAAAAAAAAAACATAAGCGACAGGGAACCTTTCATTGCCAAAATTCTTACTAAATATTCTTCTGGGTTTTTAAAACTTTTCTCTTGCCAAGAGTAATACATGCACATAGTTTTAAGAATTTAATAAGTATATAATGAAATATGAGGTCTCCTACTTCACCGGTGCCCAAAAGTTCCTCTCCCACTTCTCAGTTCCCAGAGATTAACACTTGCACAATTTAGATGTTTCCTTGATAATTATCATGTTGTTTCTAAATCATGTGCTTATGGGGGCTGCTCTTTTCTGGAGACATGGATAAAATACTCTTGTTTTGGAGAAGACGGAACAATTTTATCCAAGCACCCCATATTTTAATTGTGTTTCTCAGCATCCCAATATTCATTAATACTATATTTTATTCACTCATAACCGGCATATTTTCTCTACTTTGTCTATAACTCAACCCTTTACGATACGCGTCCTTCTGTGCTTCTCATGTAAAAACAATAATGTATCTAGACTCCCTACCACCTTCTGCCTTTTCTGCGTATGTAAACCCGTTTCGTGTTAAAGGCGTTTGAAAATTTCAGGCCGTTGTATGCGCAACGTCTGGCTCATCTAAACGAAGAGCACGATGGATACAGCTCAAAACAGAGAAATGAGAAATGTTTATGACTGTCGCGAGACAATTATTTGTTCAATGGTTGAGGTGAGAGTTGAACAGGTTTTTTTTTATCAAAAACAAAAAAAATTGGTAGGCCAGGTGCGGTGCTCAAGCCGTCATCCCAGCACTTCGGGGGCCGAGGCGGGGTGGATCACGACGGGTCAGGGAGATCAGCCATCCGGCTTACGGTGGAAACCCCGCTGTACTGTAAAGGAAGTACAAAAAATAGCCGGAGAGAGTGCGGCGCCTGTAGTCCCATCTGACTCGGGGGGCTGAGGCGGAGAGATGCGGGAACCCGGGAGCGGGAGCTTGCAGTGAGCTGGATGATCCCGGCATTGCACTCAGCCTGGACGATCACAGCGAGACTCTGTCTCAAAAAAAACCAAAAAATTTTATAAAGTATATGCAGAAATATTACAAATCACTAGGAATTCTCTCAGTTGAAGAATGTCTGACATAAAATTTGAGGTGCTATCTTTCCAGCTTATATATTAATTTGCTTGTATATTTTATATTAATGAGTGCTTTTCTCATGGTTCCTTGCAAGGCTCAGAGATTCATGAATCTTTGTGTTTCACATTCAGAATATATCACAGTCTCTAAATATGCAGCAAATAAATCTCCTAGTGAGTGACTATAGACTTACTATAATAGCAATTAGCCAGGCTTCCAGAAACCCCAGTACATCCCATAAGACCCTGGGAGTAAGACCTAAACTCCTGGGGTTACTGTATAGGATTATCAAGGTAAATAATCTTGACACAGTCATAAAGATTTAATGTACAATGAGTAATCAGCATTTCTGAACTCCTTTTCTTTTCCATTTACTTTGGAAATGTATTCTGAAGAAATTCCTACAATTAGAATTTCCTCATTTCTGATGAAAACCTGGTGAGTACCTGTAACTATTTTGTACTGTATCTTCTCTAGAAAGTCCCAGATGGGAACACAACTCCTGTCCGAAGTATAATATCTTTTCTTTCTTTTTTTGAGACGGAGTCTCACTCCGTAGCCCAGGCTAAAGTGCAGTGGCGCGCTTGGCACGATCTCAGCTCACCGCAACCTCCAGCTCTCGGGTTCAAGTGATTCCCCTTCCTCAGCCTCTCAACAAGGTGCCTGCTTGTAAAACTAGAATTTTTAGTTTTATTTAAAAAAAATTAGGCATCTTTATAGTAGAGATGAGGTTTCACCACATTGGCCAGGCTGGTCTCGAACAGCTGACCTCGTGATCCACCCGCCTCAACCTCCCAAAGTGTTGGGATTACAGACGTGAGCCACTGTGCCCAGCCAATGTCTTTTTTTTTTTTTTTTTTTGAGAGAGAGTTTCGTTCTTGTTGTCCACGCTGGAGTGCAATGGCGCAGTCTTGGCTTACTGCAACCTCTGCCTTCCAGGTTCAAGCGATTCTCCTGACTCAGCCTCCCGAGTAGCTGAGATTACAGGCATGCGCCACCACACCCAGCTGATTTTGTGTTTTTAGAGATGGGGTTTTACCATGTTGGTCAGGCTGACCTCGAACTCCTGACCTCAGGTGATGCCCCTGCCTCGGCCTCCCAAAGTGCTGGAATTACAGGCGTGAGCCACTGTGCCCGGCCCCAAAGTACCATATCTTAAATCTTTAAACTATCCTAAAATGCAAGCAAGCAAGGTGGGCCTACTCCATACACTAACCTACAAAGGGTCACTGACTCTCCCGCAATATTCCATCATACTTGATAGCATTTGAAAAGAGGAACGTTAAGGACGTGCCTTTGATTCTTCTTTCCCACCAATGTCACAAAAAATGTCAGGGTCAACTCATTCAACCTAGTGGTGAAAGGTAGCAGAGGAATAAAGACCAACTAAAACTAAATGATTTCACATTTCTCTTTTCCTTCCCTGGTCAAAAGAAATTTGAGACCACTACCAGTAAGATAAAACTGTAAACATTCTTTTTTTTTTTTTTATTAAGAAAGCATGCAAAAAAACAATGACAACAACTTGTGAGACCACATACCCCCTTCCCAGGATGCAGCAATGCAAAGCATTATGGGTGGTGGCACAATGGACTCACCAAACCAGAAACATGAGGAGCAGGGACTGAGGAGAGAAAGGTTGCGATGGATGGATCTATACCAAATAATTACTCCTTTTGTCCCTCTCCTCCACTTTCTCTCTTATTTCCTCTTATAGGCAGTGAGCTTCTGCAGTTTTGCACACATCACCCAATACAACAATAATGACTACACTTTGTGTCCAGCAACGCTAGACCAACAAGAAAAATTAGTATTCTTTTTGTTTCATGAAGGGGAGGGGAAACTGAGGCCCAAAGGGAGTCAGGTTTGCCCTGTGCCATGTAGCAAGACTGGGCTTGGTGGAAGGGAGCTGGAATCTCAGGAGGCCAAATGGCCAATCTCCAGTCCCAGAACCACACTTCACTACCCTGGCTGCACACCAGAATTCTTCATGAGACTAGTCTGCAGAAGACACAGATGAACAAGGGGCATTTGCATGTATGATTCAGTCTACCCTTGCAAATCCTGTATGGATCTGAACAGGAAAAGGGTTTAGAAAAGAGGAGTGATCATTTACAAAGGGGGAATATTGAGGAGAACTAATGGGAAGTTATGTGTAGGACACACCCTGACTGGAAGGAATAAGGAAGGAAAAGATGCCTAAAATAGAGACACCGGGCAAAGGCATTTTGCCACCCTCTAAGAGAAATTCTCCTTTCCCCAATGGGAAATATTATGTCATACTTCAACCCCACTAAGTGCCCTCCAACGTCATGGGAGAGTCAAGCCACTTGCACCCCCATTTCTTTCTTACAAAGGCTTCAAAGAAATAAAGTGCTCTTTAGTTAACTGCCCTCTCTTGCCCCTTTACTTCAGCCTCACTGGACTTCTTCAATAAACTCTCATATATAACCCCCTTCCAAAAAAAGGAAAGGGGTGGATGAAAGAAAAAAGCAGGAGAGCAGAAAGCCAAATCTCTTGGAAATCATGGGTAAATAAAATAATAGGAATGAAAAGCAGAAATCACAAAGAAAGTGGCCTTGTCTATTCCATACATTTTGTCCCACAGCTTTTCAGCAAGTGATATAAGGACAGAAATAAAATTGTTCTTCCCTCTCATAACTAAAATTCAACAATTAACATTAAATATACACTGAGTACTTTGCAACAGTAAGTCATGGCCACCCCTTGTACAAGAGATGAGTTCGCTCTATACCTTTTTCTGGGGGTCCCCCTTGGCCCTCACTGAACTCTTGCTTCTAGAGTATTTACTCGCCTCCACCAATCTCCTTCACCTCTCAAACCCCACTTGCAAAAGCTTCAGCCAGATGATCTAGATTCCACGAGAAGCATCTGCCTATATATTTAAAGAACTAAAATATTCCCTCTCCATTTCCTTGCCAGCTTCCTTTTCCTCTCCCCATCCTCCTACCACCAACACTAAAGGTTTGGTTCTGCTATGAGAGGTGGGAATGAGATTCCCATCATGTCTTGGGACACAACAAAACTCAGAGTGATAATGGGCTACTTTTTCTTTCTTGGGAATCCCAGAAAATGGGGGAAGAAGAAAGATGGGTGGAAGATTTGGGCAAACAATTAGAGGACAAACTAATATTTGCTGAATGGGAAAAAGGGATAGGAAGATAATTCGTAAATGCAAATAAGAGCCACAGTTAATTTTCAGAGAAAATTGTTTAAAAGGCCAAAATAGTTCAGTTGGAATCATCTCCAAGAAGCTAAAAGTATGCTGAATAGTTGTCCTCATGCCCTACCATAGAAGCAGAGTTTGGGCTAAAACCAATCCTATCTTCTTACAGAATGCGCTTGAAACAAGCCAATGGACACCGATGTAACGTGGCAGTGTACACTCAGTTTCACACTGACTTATATTCCATCCCTTCCAACCCAGGTCTCCAACTCCACTAGGATTTTACTGTCACCCTCCTGCACCACCATCATCACTTTCGCCCCAATAGGAAATGCAGACTGGCAGAAGTAAGGATTAAAGGTATAAAGGGACAAGGAAGACCTCAGAGGACAGAATTAGCACCATTTTAAAACCTCCAAATTCTCGGCTGCCAAGTAATGTTTCAGACCCTTTCTACTTGGTAATGTGGCCTCTCCAGTCCTGGCCTGAAACTGACGGGAACAAAAAACAATTTAGGGCCAAAAGGTGGGATCAGCATCGAGTTTCTCCAAGAGAAAGGTAAATTGGAGTCTGAAACTTTTCTCTGTAGCTATCACGGCTTCATCTTCCAGCCTGATGATTTTAAATTAGCAAGAGGTGGACATGATCCATGATGTAGGGACAGGAGACTACAGACAGTATATAACCAATAATAATAATAATAATAATAATATAAGAATAATAAAAGAACTAGGAAAAAACAGGAAGGAAGAGAGAAGAACGAGGCAGGAAAGAGGGGGTTATCTTCGGCAGCATCTTGCAGTGGCTTCTCCGACAGAGAAAGAACAAAAAGAGGATCTATGTCTATATACAGACGTGGGGGGGAGGGACGGGTTGGGGTTGCTCTTTCTCCACTGCCAGACTCCACCATGCAGCCCTGGGCTGATCTCCACACTCTGTGATGCACTAAGTGATTAAGTCCCAGTCGAAGTCATCAGGGATCTCCTCATTGGCACCAGGAGGTGGCACCGGTGGCCGAGGGACCATATGGTGTGCTGTTAGAAAGAAAGAAAGAGAGTAAAAGGAGAGTGGATGGGAAGCTGTTCCCTCAATTTAGAAGCACTGTGCTCAGCCCCAGATAACACCACGAAGAAGGCCTTGCGAAGTTATCGCCCTTATCAGCTGGAGTTGTTTTTGGTTGCAGGTCACCATTTCAGTGAGGTCTCAGGAAATAAACTAGAGCTAATTACATTCCACAGCAATTAAATATTATGCTGCCATTAAAAATTATACTTCTGACACCAGGCGCAGTGGCTCACGCCTGTAATCCCAGCACTTTGGGAGGCCAAGGCAGGCGGATCACAAGGTCAGGAGTTTGAGACCAGCCTGGCCAACATGGCCCAATCCCGTCTCTACTAAAAATACAAAAAATTAGCAGGGCGTGGTGACACGTGCCTGTAGTCCCAGCTACTCAGGAGGCTGAAGCAGGAGAACAGCTTGAACCCGGGAGGCAGAGGTTGCAGTGAGCCAAGACTGTGCCACTGCACTCCAGCTTGGGTAACAGAGCGAGACTCCGTCTCAAAAAAAATTATACTTCTGAAAACATATAATAACGATAAAATAACATACAGAAGATAATATCATATGGCCGGGCACGGTGGCTCATGCCTATAATCCCAGCACTTTGAGAGGCCAAGATGGGTGGATCACCTGAGGTCAGGAGTTCTAGACCAGACTGGCCAACATGGTGAAACCCTGTCTCTACTAAAAAATAAAAATTAGCCAGGCACAGTGGTGGGTGCCTGTAATCCCAGCTGCTCGGGAGGCTGAGGCTTGAGAATCACTTGAACCTGGGAGGCGGAGGTTGCAGTGAGCCAGGATCACACCATTGCCTACTGCACTCCAGCCTGGGCAACAGAACAAGACTCTGACTCAAACAAACAGAAGATAATATCACATGAAATAGTGTAGAAATTTGTATTTATATTATATGGACAAAGAATACAGAGAGTCAGATGTCACCCCCAAAACTGAAAACACTTGTGGTTAGGCAGAATAACAGTGATTTTTCTATACGTGTCTAAATGTGAAGGATCTGTTCATTTTCTTCTGTCTATGGCAATTTAGTGTCTCCCCACCCCACCCCCACTGTCAGAGATAGTTCAATCCCAGACCCCCGATTCTGGAGATCAGGTGACAGGAAAGCAGACATGGGCACAAAGAAAGTATGTGTGGATAACAAATTCATTTTATTTGCCTAAGCACATCTTCCATCTAGATTCCAAGGCCACACATAAATGTTGCACATAGCTATCTTTTGCTTATATGCATGCTTTCACTTCCTTTTACTATTGCAGTTACTAATTTTAAAGTACATCTAGCTGGGGGCAGTGGCTCATGCCTGTAATCCCAGCACTTTGGGAGGCAGAGGCGGGCAGATCACTTGAGGTCAGGAGTTCAAGACAAGCCTAGCCAACATGGTAAAACCCTGCCTCTACCAAAAATACAAAAATTAGCCAGGCATCGTGGTGTGGGCCTGTAGTCCCAGCTACTTGGGAGGCTGAAGCAGTAGAATCATTTGAACCCAGGAGGTGGAGGTTGCAGTGAGCCAAGATCGCACCACTGTACTCCAGTCTGGGCAACAGAGCGAGACTCTGTCGAAAAGAAAAGAAAAGGGGAAGGGAAGGGGAAGGGTAAGGGGAAGGAGGAAGGAGAAGGGTAAGATGGCGCGGCTCCCCCTAACCTTCACCGGTACTGGTCAGTCGGCGGGAAGCGGAAGGGGAAGGGTAGGGACAGGAGAAGGGTATGGGCTAAGGCTAGGGGAAGGAGGAGAAGTGAGACAGGAAAGGGTAGAGGGGAGAGGGCTAGGGGGAAGGGGAAGGGAAGGGACATCTGTCTTCGTTAGTCTCCCCTGACATATACCTCCTTAGCAGGTAGCCCATCCTCCAGCCTTGGGAATTATAAAGGCTCATTCCCTCCTGTGAGATGCAGGCAAAAATGCACAGAATGCCAGCTCAGACTCAAAGGAAAGCAAAACAACTCATCAGAGTACAATGGTTTTGAAACAAGCTTCCTGGCTCTTACCTGGGCGATTGTATCCTGCTGAGTCCTGGGTGGGGATTGGGTACATTGGTGATGGGCCAGGGTAGAGGTGGGGAGCTTGTGGGTGCCCATAAGAGTTCACTGCCAAAGCAAGACAAGAGTTACTTGAGTCGGGGGGTCACTGTACTCAACAAGGCAGGGACGAAAAAAATATACCCTTGTTCCCATCCTCCATCTCTCTTCCCCGCCCTGTTCTGTAGCTCCTGCAGGCATGAAGGCTTTCTGCAAAAGCTGTCACTCCTCACCACTGAGGGTAAAAAGAAATGGATAGTACAATTGTGAAATAGGAAAGATATAAGAATGAAAAATATAGAAACATAGAGCGAGGTATGGTGGCTCATGCCTGTAATCCCAACACTTTGGGCAGCCGAGGTGGGCAGATCCCTTGAGCCCAAGAGTTTGAAGATAGCCTGGGCAACATGGTAAAATCCCAGCTATATACAAAATACAAAAAAAATTAGCTGGACATGGTGGTACACACCTGTAGTCCTAGCTACTCAGGAGGCTAAAGTGGGAGGATCACCTGAGCTCCAGGAGGTCAAGGTTGCAGTGAGCCATGATCACACCACTACACTCCAGAGCCTGGGCGACAGAGCAAGACCCCATCTCAAAAAAAAAAAAAAAAAGCAAGAAACAGGAACATAATTATGACATCTCTCTCATTTCACTAGTTTGAAGATCACGTAAGTATAGAACCACCATTTCATCTGGTATCACCCAGGAGGTAGGGATTACTGAGACACAATTTAAAATAGGGCCTTTCTCTAACAAATCTCCTCCCTTTTCGTAAGTAATTCTGATCTCCCAAACCAAAGTCTAAAAAGGAATCATACAGTCTATTTCTTTTGCATTTTTCAGTTTAGAACTTCGCTGATTCAACAGATATTCAGTCACTGATAAACTAGCTCCACTGCTCAATTTGGGTCACTGCCCCAGAAACTCCTTTCTCTCAGTTCTCTTTTGCCTTTCTGCTACGCTTCCTTTTCTACATAGTCTCCACCTCCATGGCAACTGGCTTTGTGCAGTACCTTGGCTCATGGCGGACTCCTGTTTACCACTGGTGAGGGCACAGGAGTCAGCAATACGGGCAGGGGCTGGTGGGCGGTGGGTACCCCCTTGAGGGGGCACGTGACCAGTCTGAGTAAGGAAGTGGTTGAGGGAGTCACACAGATTGGCAATGTGATGCTGGTCGAGGGTCCAGTTCTTCTGCTCTGCCTGTCGTAGACTCTCCATCAGTTCTACAAAGAGGGAAGCAAGCAATGCAAACCTTGCAGAGGTAGGAAGCCCCTATCAGACCCAGCCCTATCTCACCGTTCCAAACACACCATCAATCACCCTCGCTGGTAACAGGCACTAACAATAACAATGTACATCTTTCAGAGCTCTGCATTTTCACACTCTCATTCCACTTGATCCCTTACCAAATTCTTATTATCTCCATCTTACTGATGAGTAAGATAACTGTTCAACGTGACTGAGTGACTCAGCCAAGGCCACACTGTATCAGTAAGTGGTGACAAAATTACAAAATAGTGGCCTAGGCCGGGCGCGGTGGCTCAAGCCTGTAATCCCAGCACTTTGGGAGGCCAAGGCGGGTGGATAACAAGGTCAGGAGATGAGACCATCCTGGCTAACACGGTGAAACCCCGTCTCTACTAAAAAATACAAAAAACTAGCTGGGCGAGGTGGCGGGTGCCTGTAGTCTCAGCTACTCGGGAGGCTGAGGCAGGAGAATGGCGTGAACCCGGGAGGTGGAGCTTGCAGTGAGCTGAGATCTGGCCAGTGCACTCCAGCTTGGGTGACAGAGCGAGACTCCATCTCAAAAAAAAAAAAAAAAAAAATAGTGGTCTAGGGCTTCTAAATTCCTGAGGGCCTTCTCTCTCCCAAAGACAGAATGGACTAGGATAATTCACTGCCATATTGTGAGTTAAGACAAGATTAATTTGAGCTAACTTGAAAATAATGTAAATACTATCCATCTTGTGTAAAAAGAGGCTGGGTGTGGTGGCTCATGCCTGTAATCCTAGCACTTTGGGAGGCCGAGGCGGGTGGATCACCTGAGGTCGGGAGTTCGAGACCAGCTTGACCAACATGGAGAAATCCCGTCTCTACTAAAAATACAAAAACATTAGCCAGGCGTGGTGGCAGGTGCCTGTAGTCCCAGCTACTTGGGAGGCTGAGGCAGGAGAATGGCGTGAGCCCGGGAGGTGGAGGTTGCAGTGAGCCGAGATCACGCTGCTGCACCCCAGCCTGGGCGACAGAGCGAGACTCTGTCTCAAAAAAAAAAAGAAAGAAAGAAAAACAATGAAATCCTAAATTCTGGAGCTTCATTTAACACCCCCCCTTCCGGTTCTAGTTTCTATTGGGTTTTCCCTTACAGTGTATCCCTCTCTTCCTCCATCCTTTGATCACTAACCTGAGAATTGTGACTGCTCAATGCTGGACCAGTTGAGCCGATTCACCATCTTGAAGCTTTCCTTTAAAGAGTCAATATTAGAGCACCAGTCAGAAGGAAAGGCTGTAAAGAGGAGGGGAAAGTGGATCATAAGATAGAGTGAAGTGTAAGACAGCAGTCAACTGATACCAGGCTGACGACATGCAAGATTCCTGCATCTATACAGACTATCAGTTGCATTTCCAAGTTCTGGACTCTCCCTCCCTGGGGGTTTAGGACTGGAAAAGCTATCTATGCTTTAGGTACAGCCAGGCTCCTAGTCAGGAGAATATGTAAAACAATCTCAGTTGATCCAAGAATTCCGTAAGACAGAGCTCTAAGTACTAACTTTGTTCAGATTAGCCCACATGAAAGAGCGAAGCCTAAAAGACCCATCGTTAATTTCCTAACTAACTGCACCTCCATGCCGGAGTCAGGACAAGGACATCACCCCACCCTCCTCTAGATCACTCTGCACCCTCCTTACTCACCAAAGCCAGTGTTGTTGATGGCAGCCTGGCCTTGTGCCTGCGGCTGTGGAGGTGGTGGCTGCTGGGCAGGGTGGGAGTGGGGATGGTGCTGATGAGGGTGGTAGCCTCCGTGCTGCAGGGGGGGTGGATGCATGGCCATCACAGGGGGAGGCCCATAGCCTTCCGCCCCAGCTTGCTTTCCCCCTGGTGGGGTACAACCATCTGGGCTTGGGGTGTGCAGTGGAGGAGCACCGCCTACAGCTGAGGGGCCCTGGGCAGATGCCTGCTGCTGTTGTGGCTGGGATTGCTGGGGAGGTGGCTGTGGCGGCTGCTGCTGCTGCTGCTGCTGTTGAGGTGGCGGTGGCTGCTGCTGCTGATACATGTAGTAGTTGTTCGAGGGTGGGATGTCCCCCAAGAGAGAAGAAAAGCCTGCAGGTGGGGAGGAGGCAGGCAAGTGACTTAGGCAATGCATTTTTCACAAAATGGGATTTTCCCTGGCTTGTGATGGAAAGCCTCAGACCGAAACTGTGGAGTTAAAAGGTTGAGAACGTTCTAGGGCAGCAAAGATCCCTGTGGCCCTCCTGGCAAGTACTAGAGACAGGAAGGCACTTAGGTTAGAGGAGGGCCCTGACAGTGTGAAGACCACTGAAATCTTACTAAAATGGTCAGCGTGTAGCGTTTAATGCTACTTTTTAGGGATTTGGCTGTAGGCCTGAAATCACAGTTTCCCAGCAGGTGAACTTTAAAAAAGAAACCATCCCTGGTCATCTAGTGTTTAGGGGGGAAAAAAGTAAATCAGAAACAAAACAAAGCCATCGGTCGTCTATTACCTCCTCTTCCTTATTTTCTCTACACTCTGCTACTGCCAACTAATTCCTGTATCCTCTATAAACAAATGCAGCTCGGGTATGGAGCAGAGACAGGATGGAGTTATTTCTCAAGCAGTTATTTCTCAAGCAGACAGGCCAGGAAAAACAAAAGCCTGAGGCTAGGGGCTTTCGGTCACAATAAAACTTGAGTGAACTCTAGGCTGTCCTCACCCAATCTAATGTTTTACTTTATTTTTGAGGGTTTCTCGTGTTCCCACCTCCAAGCAACCAATGGAATCCACCTGAGTTGAATTCATTTCTCAAGCAAATGCTACAGTCTTGGAACACAACTCTAGAAATTGATCCCCTGGGACATACAAGAAGAATTCATGAAAATTCATATAAGTTTTCCAAAAAGTGACTAACCAGTTTTTATCATTCCATTCAGCCCCTGCTGCTAACACAGGGCCACTGCACAGAACGAGAAGGTCCAATGCCTCACCTGAAGTCAACCTCACCACTGTCTCTAGTTATTTTAAAAACGAACACACAGATATTGCAGAGGGCTGAACCAGATGTTCTCTCAAGGGGCCTCCCGATAAAAACTTTAAGTCATTCTCACATGATAATTAGGAAAATGTGCATGGACAAGATACCAGCTGATATTAAGGATGTATTATCAATTCTGTTAGGAGTGATAATGTCATGGTAGATAACTAGAAGAAAGTCATTTAGGGATGTATATCAAAATTGTGTTTATGAGTGGAATGACATGGTATATGTGAATTCCATTAAATTACTCCAATTTTTAGAAGGCTCAGTGGTAAACAGAACAAGCCTAATAAAATACTGATAACTGTTAAAGTTGGGCGATGGAACACAGGGGTGTATTATATTTTTCTCCACACTTTTGCATCTGTTTGCAATTTTTCACAATAAAAGTAACATAAATATAAATGCACTAAAAAGTAAAAAGAAACTGTTCTTACAATGAAATGCAGGGATTCTTGGGGAGAGGGTACTGCTGCTGCCCCCTCGTGGTCATCCTCCAAATGACTCGCCTGCAGCCCCTAAAATCACTGCCCTTAGTTCTGAAAGGGGCAATCCTCCAACTCATTTTCTGAAGCTAATAACCTAGCTTGCCTCCTGAAACAGCTGTATTTGCACAAGGACAGATGAGCTCGCTTGACTCCAAACAGTTTTAGTTCATGAAATATTTCCTCTGAGTAGTGATACCTCTCTTTGTGTTAAAAATAAGAAATACGGGTCAGGCGCGGTGGCTCATGCCTGTAATCCCAGCACTTTGGGAGGCTGAGGTGAGTGGATCACCTGAGGTCAGGAGTACAAGACCAGCCTGGCCAACATGGTGAAACCCCGTCTCTACTAAAAAATACAAAAATTAGCTGGGTGTGGTGGCAGGAGCCTATAATCCCAGCTAATTGGGAGGCTGAGACAGGAGAATTGCTTGAACCCAGGAGGCTGAGGTTGCAGTAGACCGAGATTGCAACACTGCTCTCCAGCCTGAGCGACAAAAAAGTGAAACTCCGCCTCAGGAAAAAAAAAAAAAAAAAGAAATAAAGAAATATGGCCGGGCACGGTGGCTCACACCTGTAACCCCAGCACTTTGGAAGGCTGAGGTGAGTAGATCACTTACTTGAGCCCAGGAGTTCGAGACCTGCCCAGCCAACATGGTGCAATCCTGTCTCTACTAAAAATACAAAACTTAAGCCGGGCACGGTGGCTCACACCTGTAACCCCAGCACTTTGGGAGGCTGAGGCAGGCGGATCACCTGAGGTCAGGAGTTTGAGACCAGCCTGGCCAACACAGCGAAACTCTGTCTCTACTAAAAGTACAAAAATTAGCTGGGCATAGCAGCGTGCGCCTGTAGTCTGAGCTACTCGGAAGGCTGAGGAAGCAGAATTGCTTGAACCCAGGAGGCAGAGGTTGCAGTGAGCCGAGATCTCGCCACTGCACTCCAGCCTGGGCAACAGAGTGAGACCCTGTCTCAAAAACCAATAAAAATAAAAAAACAAAAATCAGCCAAGCATGGTACCACGTGCCTGTACTCCCAGCTACTTGAGAAGTTGAGGTGAAAGAATCGTTTGAACCCATGAGGCGGAGGTTGCAGTGAGCCGAGATCGTGCCACTGTACTCCAGTTTGGGCGACAGAGTGAGACCCTGTCTCAAAAAAAAATAAAAATTAAAAAAAAGGGAAAAAAGAAAATATCACCACTTGTTCAACAAGATAAAAAAGTCTCCATGTACCCATCCCAACTCCAGACTCACCGTGCTGAGAGGAGGAAGAGGACTTCTCCAGCATGGACTTATAGAGGTTGCGGAAGGACCAACTTAGATCCTGAAAGTTGATCTCTGAGTAGGAGAATTTAAAGTCATGGTTGGTGTTATAGAGGGGAGGAGGACCCTCAGCACTTTCTCGACCTGAAGACCCTGCTGCCACTGCTCCACCATCCACAGATCCTGTGCCCTGCAAAAACAGGTAAGAAATTCCTGATCAGTGTCCCAGCTGAGGGACCAATAAAATCCTTCGATGGTCACCAGGCTCTCCTGCCTGTCCTCTTAATCCTCGCCCAGCTTTTCAATGGCCCAGCATCATTTTCTCCTTCTTTGCTCATTGGTTCTTATCTTGAATCTACCCTCTTCCTCTCATCAGTCTCTATTTCTTCTTCTTGTTTGTTTGTTTCTGAGGCAGGGTCTTGCTCTGTCGCCCAGGCTGGAGTGTAGTGGTGTGATCTCAGCTTACAGCAACCTCCACCTCCCGGGTTCAAGTGATTCTCGTGCCTCAGCCTCCCGAGTAGCAGGAACTATAGGCGCACGCCACCGCGCCCAGCTAATTTTGTATTTTTAGTAGAGATGGGGTTTTGGCATGTTGGATAGGCTGGTTTCAAGCTCCTGGACTCAAGTGATCCGCCTGCCTCAACCTCCCAAAGTGCTGAGATTACAGGCATGAGCCACTGTGCCCAGCTTTTTCATCTTGATCTTTCTCAAAGTTCTGCTGTGCCTTTCTATTTCTCTCTCTCTATTTCCCTCTTTTGCTTTCCCCTTCTTTCTCAATTTATCTGCCTCATATATCAGATACTCAATACATAATTCGGAATAAACAGGGACACATCTGAATCTATTCACCACCCATCCCATGACCCCTGCCATATCTGCTTCCTACCTGGCTGTAGCTAGCAATAGATGTGGGGCTCTGAAGTGACATCTGCGGATTCCCCTCAGGAGGCAGTGAAGCTTCTCCACTCCCTGGAACGCCTCCCCGTGGGCTCTTGCTTGCCTCCTGTTCTGGTGAGTCCTGGGACAGCTGAGGGTTGTGAAGAAAAGGAAATCTATAAGCAGAGGCACAACATCCTCCCAAGACCCACGGTTTCCCCTCTGCTGGTATGCCTTCCACCTTTGCCTCTGAAAGGACTGAACATCCACAAGAGGAGGTGGAAGGAGCAGCCCGCTCAGATATGGCATCTCCCCATGAGCTGGGAACTTACATCATCATCTGGAGGGTGTCTTCTCTTTCGGGAAATGTCAGGGCAGGTGTCAATTGTCCAATAGGAACCCTGGAAGGAGATCCCATCCCCAGAGAAAACAAAATCATTACATTCAGAACCTCCCAGGATACCCGGTATTAATGAAGAGCAAATTTGTCCTAGAAACTCACTGAGTATGCCAGAGGTACTCCTGTGGTCCAAACACAGGCCTCGAATGTTTTGGAGGGGCAGAACAATGGCATCTAGCTCAAAGAGCTGAAAATGTCCAGACACAGCCTCTCCCTTCCCTTCTGACCTGAGGCAAAACTTGCTTGGACTTTAGCATCCACATCTGTCAAATGGAGAGAATGATCCATCCCTTCTCTTTTATAGGGGAAACACCAGGGACTTTTCTATAGAGATGTTTGTACAAAGGTTATTAAGTCTACCTTTTACATCTAGGAAAAAAGAGTGCCACACAAAAAAGGGGGAGCATGAAAGTCAACTTTACCCTAAGTATTTCTATTTAAAAAAAAAAAAAAAAGATTTCACAGTCTTTTTTTTTATTTTTTGAGATGGAGTTTCACTCTTGTTGCCCAGACTAGAGTGCAATGGTGCGATCTCAGCTCACTGCAAACTCTGCCTCCCAGGTTCAAGCAATTCTCCTGCCTCAGCCTCCTGAGTAGCTGGGATTATAGGCATGCACCACCACGCCCAGTTAATTTTTTGTATTTTTAGTAGAGACGGGGTTTCACTGTGTTAACTAGGCTGGTCTTGAACTCCTGACCTCAGTTGATCCGCCCGCCTCGGCCTCCCAAAGTGCTGGGATTACAGGCATGAGCCAACGCGCCCAGCCTCACAGTCTTCCTTAGTCACCCATTCTACTGGGGGCCTACAAGCTTGACAACCAAGCTTCCTCTGAGAAAAAATAAAGATGCTTCTCTAATTAGCATGACTTCCTCTTCTGGGTAATTAAAACAGCCATGGGACTCTGGGCTGTCAACTACTTCACTCTCCTTCCTGCTCCTTTCAACGCTTATAGGAGTCTCTTACCTTCCCGGGGTCATCCCGAGGTCTGGGCACCTTCCGGAAACACTTGTTGAGAGAAAGGTTGTGCCGTATTGAATTCTGGAGATGCAGAGAAGCAAGTTAGGCCTGAGCATTGTGCAGAGCAGAAAATTTTCCAATAGAACACAGAGGGACACACAAAAAAAACATAATAAACCATGGAGTTGAAGTATCAGTGTAAGCTCAGTACCTCTTAACTACACTGATGGAGGGAATTATGCATCAAATAGCAATAGCAATGAGATAAGAAAAATGCAGAGATTAAATTGATGGGAGGGAATGGCTACAAATTTGATTACTAATGCTTCTGAAAAACTGATTATATAGTTTTTCAATCTTTCCAGCCAACTGACAGGTATATAAATGCCTCACAATCACATCTGCCCAGTTCCTCAATCTACCCTACTGATAGCAAAAGAACAATGTTTTACAACTTTTTATATACATTATGAGTGAAACAAAAACACAGATCACCTTCATTTTCTCAATAGCCCATAGAATGTTCACATTCGGAGGAAAGAAATATTGTATAAGTGTGTTGGGGCCGGGCATGGTGGCTCACGCCTATAATCCCAACACTTTGGGAGGCCGAGATGGGCTGATCACCTGAGGTCAGGAGTTCGAGACCAGCCTAGCCGATATGTTGAAACCCCGTCTCTACTAAAACTACAAAAAATTAGCCGGGCGTGGTGGCACGTGCCTCTAATCCCAGCTACTCAGGAGGCTGAGACAGGAGAATCGCTTGAACCCAGGAGGCAGAGGTTGCAGTGAGCCTAGATCGTGCCACTGCATTCCAGCCTAGATAACAAGAGCGAAACACCATCTCAAAAAAAAAAAAAAAAAGTGTGTGTTGAGTGGGGTTGGGAGTTATGGTAGCTAGGAGGGACATATTTACAAAGGGAAAGCTCAATGGGCCAGGCATAATGGCTCATGCCTGTAATTCCAGCATCTTTGGAGGCCGAGATGGGAGGATCACTTGAGTCTAGGAACCTGAGACCAGCCTGGGCAACATAGTGAGACCTCATTTCTACAAAATAAAAAAAAGTTCCTGTGCATGGTGGTGCATGCCTGTAGTCTGAGCTACTCAGGAGGCTGAGGTGGGAGGATTGCTTGAGCCCAGGTTCAAGCTGCAGTGAGCTGTGATTGTACCATTACAATCCAGCCTGGGTGACACAGTAAGACCCTGTCTTTAAAAAAAAAAAAAAAAAGAGGCCAGGTGCATTTTGGCTCACACCTGTAATCCCAGCACTTTGGGAGGCCAAGGCAGGAGGTGGATCATTTGAGGTCAGAAGTTCGAGACCAGCCCAGAAAACATGGTGACACCCCGTCTCTACTAAAAATACAAAAACATTAGAAGGTAGCAGTGGTAGGCGCCTGTAATCCCAGCTACTCGGGAGGCTAAGGCAGAAGAATCACTTGAACCTAAGAGGCGGAGGTTGCAGTGAGCCAAGATTGCACTACTGCATGCACTCTAGCCTGGGCGACAAAGCAAGACTCAGTGTCAAAAAAAAAAGAGGCTGGGTGCAGTGGCTCACACCTGTAATCCCAGCACTTTGGGAGGTCAGGGCAAGTAGATCACTTGAGGTCAGGAGTTCAAGACCAGCCTGGCCAACATGGTGAAACCCCGTCTCTACTAAAAATACAAAAATTAGCCGGGCAGCAGTGGCGCACACCTGTAATCCCAGCTACTTGGGAGGCTGAGGCAGGAGAATCGCTTGAACCCGGGAGGCGGAGGTTACGGTGAGCCGAGATCATGCTATTGCACTCCAGTCTAGGCAACAGAGTGAGACCCTGTCCCCCACCCCTGCAAAAAAAGAAAAAAAAGAGAAGAAAGCTGAGTGCTTTCAATAGTCTCCAACTCACTACATGGTTTGTACGTCAAATGGGAATTTACAGAGTGAGAGAACTACATATTAGGTTCCCATTCCTACTCAGCAATTGACAAATAAGCTACTGCTCCAAAAAATTGAGCATATCAGCCTTCCTTCTTTGCTTGGGAGAGGAGCCCCTTCTTTCTTCATCTCCAGCCAAACAACTTAGCTTCTCATTACTTGCTTGGTAGCCAGCTGTTGGTAAAGAACCTAATTATATTATTATTTTTCTTGGAATGCAGCTTTTCAAAAGACGATGACTGTGCAACGGAGCTATGGAAATCTGATGATCTAGATTAGATTCCTACCTCTAGGTAGGAAGGAGTGGTGCCATGCCTTGCATAGTGACTGGAACATCGTAGAATGGTAATAAACATTTGTGAAATGAATGAATATCCTCTTTGAGGGATCAGAAGACAAGAGGGTGTGGGCCGGGCACAGTGGCTCATGCCTGTAATCTCAGCACTTTGGGAGGCTGAGGTGGGCAGATCATGAGGTCTGGAGTTCGAGACCAGCCTAGCCAACATAGCGAAACCCTGTCTCTACTAAAAATACAAAAAAATCAGCCAGCCATGGTGGCGGGCACCTGTAATCCCAGCTACTGAGGAAACTGAGGCAGGAGAATCGCTTGAACCTGGGAGGTGGAGGTTGCAGTGAGCCGAGATCATGCCATTGCACTCCAGCCCGGGTGACAGTACAAGACTCTGTCTCAAAAAAAAAAAAAAAATGAAGATAAGAGGGTGTGATAAGCAACAGTATCCCGCCATCCCCATCACTATACTTAATGGCTTGGTGCTTCCCTAATATACCTTATAAAAGTTGTTCAACTCTGAAAACAGTAGGGGCAGAACATATGAGATTTTAAGTTTTCACATCTCTGAGACAAGCCAGAGTAAACTGAACAGGTTACAGGAAGAAACAAAAGTAGAGAAAAAGGTTGTGGAAGGCTAAATCTAAGCCAAAATTACAGAAGCATTCCCACCTTCCAACCAATGCCAGCATTCTTGTAATAGGGGAAGTTATCACAGATCCAGCGGTAAATCTCACTGAGAGTCATCTTCTTGGCTGGAGAGGAGTTGATGGCATAGGTGATGAGAGTGGCATAGCTGTATCGTGGCTTGCCGTCCTGGTGAACTGCTGCCTCATCTTTGCTCAGGGTGGCATTAGGATCTGTGGGTGAGCCTGGTGAACACTTGCGGCTGCTCCCAGGAGGCCCAGCCTGGGAGGCACTTCCAAGCTTCTCAATGGTAGCTCGGAGGGTCAGCTGGGGAAGCCAGTCTATGGAGGTGAGGCTACTCTCTAGGTCAGAAGCCATGGTACTTCTGGGTTCTGTAGAGAAGAAGACAAAGAGGAGATGAAAATACTGGGGGCAAGTAATACTCAAATCCTTTTGTTTGAGGGAAGGAGAGTTCTTCCTACTCTCATTCCCATAAGACACCCATGGCATGGCCTTCCACCAGGTGTTCTCAGAATCCCCAAGCAGATCTATCTACCAGATGATGGACTGCTAGTTACCCTACAGCTTAACGTGGAGCACGGCTAAAAGGCCTCTCCATATAGGACTAAAAGAGATCAAACTTCACACCAAAATGAGCTATTTCCTCAATTCACCTTACTTATAGCCCTACAACATAGTATTTTTAAACTATGTAGGAATGAGTTTGAAAAAAGAAAAACCCCACTTAGCAGGTGAAATTAAAGTCCATTCTCCAATCATGTGACACCTGTTGTATTTTCATACGACATCCAGACAGATGGCATGAATGTTCATGTAAAGAAAAGGTCTACCTAAATACAAACATACATGGATGAAGCACACACCAACACTTTTAAAGACGTTTCCTACTAGATATATTACGAGCACTTGCCCTTTTTATCCCACACACATGTGTACCTGAGGTATCTTAGATATATCCCAGGCATAAATTATACATGACAACCAGCAGACAGATACATAAACAGTGAAGCACATACACAGAGATCACGATTACATATACAGCATACATTACCACCAGAGCACAAAGTCACACACAGAAGCAACGCATCCTGAGCACACAGCTGCCCTCACACTTTTTAAGCCACCCCTTGCATGCTCCTGCCCACAGACACCAACACCAGGAAGAAGTCATCCACAAGGACCTCCCACCTCTCAGCCTGCTGGGCTTCACCCAGCCAGGGAGACACCCAGCTGTGTGCCTATCGGCAACAATCAGATAGCCTGGCTAAAAATAGCCACTCTGGGGCTTGGAGCTGGCTCCCCTTCTCCGCCCTCCTCCTCCCTCCTTCCTTCCCAGCCAGGCAGGCACGCTCGCTGCACCTCCATGCAAACTCCTGGAGCTGCCAGACCGCCTACGCCTGATGTTTGCACGCCCTGCTGCCACCCACACTGCCTGGGCGCTCTTGCCAGCACAGAGGTATAGCTACAGCGACGTCTTGCTGAGGGAAGGTGAAGAACGATGGGTGCTATCTGTATTGCAGGGTCTAGAAAGGCTGGCAGGAAGCACTAGGTAGCCATTTGGCACTCCCCTAGAGCTGATGCCAGCAACCCCTAAGCACTTGCTGCCTAACAGGTTTGTGCCTGCACAGCCGCCAGATTCCAGCTAACACTTCCTCAGTCCCACCAGGGCATTTCTCCTGAGGAGCCAGGACTAGACTGCCTCAAAGTTCAGAATCCTGAACAGAAACATATGATGTAAGTGATCTCTAAATCCACAGCTAGATATATGCACAAGCGTATCCATAAAATACAACAGATCCACACACTTTGCAGTCTAAAACTCGACAACAGATCGAACCATGTCCCCCTCTCTCCTGACCCCATCACATCTTTCAGGGTCTCAGCTCCCTCTTCTATCCTAGGTAGTGATTCTTCTGCCCTTGACCCTTAAGCTTTTCTCCTAGGGGTCAGCATTCTCACTTGCTCGCCTCTCCCCAAGGCCCACCCACGCAGATGGCAATCTGGATGTGTGCACATGTACCCAGCCCTGTGCTCCTAACCAGCAACACGCCCACTCCACAAGGCTGAAGGAAACACCTTAGTGCCTCAGGGGCTGGGGCAGCAAGAGACCCAACTGTAACCCAAGAATTGTTGGACAGGAGAAAAGGGGTGGAGGGAGAGGGATGGCATGTTTGTAAATAGCGTCATGAAGGGTTTCCCCTTTATCCTTAGCTTCTCTCCCACCATCCTCCTCTTCATCCCACTACCACCTTGCCCTAACCATGGAAACTTGGAAACTAACAGGAACACTTAATCATTCCAGGAACCTCACACCTTCCAATACTACTAAGTCAAAACACCCCAGCCCCTGGGCTATAGCAGGGTACTTGTAGCAGGATCACAGTCCTGTAGCTGGGTCATCCGAACTGAAGAGTGGCATGCCAATGAGCAGGTTTCCAATGACCAGGGTCCTCCTGGGTCCTCCCCAGATGGGGAGGTCCCTAAAGTAGTTCTGCCCTATTCCCTATTATCTCCTTCTAAAGATCCCCAGGAAATTTCATCTTAAGAGCGCAGAGGCCTTCAGTTGATATTTCATTTGAAACAATTTTTCCAACATTGGACAGGGGCATGAGAGTGGATTTAACGTGTTTAGAGGGCTCAGGCCGGGCGCGGTGGCTCAAGCCTGTAATCCCAGCACTTTGGGAGGCCGAGACGGGCGGACCACGAGGTCAGGAGATCGAGACCATCCTGGCTAACACGGTGAAATCCTGTCTCCACTAAAAACTACAAAAAACTAACCGGGCGAGGTGGCGGGCGCCTGTAGTCCCAGCTACTCGGGAGGCTGAGGCAGGAGAATGGCGTGAGCCCGGGAAGCGGAGCTTGCAGTGAGCTGAGATCTGGCCACTGCACTCCAGCCCGGGCGACAGAGCGAGACTCCGTCTCAAAAAAAAAAAAAAAGTGTTTAGAGGGCTTACAGAAGAACCCACTTGGCACATGCCCATCACAGTGAGTGCCTGAAAGGGAAGCACTCTTAGCCTTCTGCAAGTTGTTCTATGCCCTTCCCTACCCTTACCCCAGCACCAGCTTAGGACACTGAGGTTAAATTTAACCTTTCTCCAGCCCCGTTCCAGTCAGCCCTCCAGATACAGCCCCCAGCACTCAAAATATGTATTCAAATCTCACCAGCTACAAGCAGTATGTAGCATCTGATCCTTCTGATCTTTCAGCACCGTTCTCCTTTGACCCATTCCCCATTCCACTTCCTCACACTCTTCACTTCCCCACAAGGGCAGCCCAGTGTGTACAGCCTCAGAGACTGAGGTTCCTTGGTTCTATTCCAAATCGTCCTGGACTGTCCCTAACCATCCCTTGCCTCTCTGACAAAGTCCTTTTTTTTTTTTTTTTTTTTTTTTTTTTTTTAAGAGACAACACCTTGCTCTGTGGCCCAGGCTGGAGTACAGTGGCGCGATCTCGGCTCACTGCAACCTCCGTCTCCCAGGTTCAAGCGATTTGCCTTTCTCAGCCTCCCAAGAAGCTGGGATTATAGGCACGTGTCACCACGCCCAGCTAATTTTTGTATTTTTAGTAGAGTTGGGGTTTCACCATGTTGGCCTGACTGTTCTTGAACTCCTGACCTCAGGTGATTTACCTGTCTCGGTCTCCCAAAGTGCTGGGATTACAGGTGTGAGCCACCATGCCAGGCCCCCAGTGAAGTCTTGATGCCTCAGTTTTCCCCTTCAATAAAAGAGATGAACTCATAAACCCTGCCAAAGTATCGTCCCTGGAGGGAAGTAAATGAAACTTAATGAGCTCGTGGCTGCCACACATTCCATGCTCCCCAAAATAATGGCATGAAGCTAATGTTCAGGGCTATTATTAGAAAGGCAAACAAGAGGTACTTCCATTTTTCAGTCCAACCAACCTAGTTACCCAGACCTCTCTCTCCAGGTGGGCCTTGTGCCACGGGGCTTGGGCAGAACCTGAGTCAGGCCACATTCTTCTCTGTGAGCTGGAAGACTGAAAGGAAATACCCATAGAAGCTGGGAAAGGCAGCCAAAGGGCAGGCTCCATCACATCCACAGGACGTCTAATGAAGACTACAGAACTGGGAGAAAGGCAGAGAAAAACAGACAGACAGACATTCTGGGAGTGAAAGACTGATCCTGGATGAAACATATAAGATCCACAATAACAGGCTCAGCTTTCTTCCCATTTTATCTGAAAGGCCCCTAATTGTTCTAATGCCAATGTCAGGTATTAACACGTGATAACTTCCTGCCCCGTACAGAATGCCAGAACAAAGAGGGCAGTGGCTAGGTGTAGCACATGAGGAGTTAGGCTGCCTGAGTTTCTTTTTTTTTTTTTTCTGAGAGAGAAGTCTCGCTCTTGTCCCCCAGGTTGAGTGCAATGGCTTTATCTCAGCTCACTGCAACCTCAGCCTCCCGGGTTCAAACGATTCTCCTGCCTCTGCCTCCCAAGTAGCTGGGATTAAGGCGCCTGCCACCATGCCCGGCTAATTTTTGTATTTTTCGTAGAGGTGGGGCTTCACCATGTTGGCCAGGCCGGTCTCAAACTCCTGACCTCAGATGATCTGCCCGTCTCAGCCTCCCAAAGTGCTGGGATTACAGGCGTGAGCCACCGCGCCTGGTCAAGCTGCCCAGTTTCAATCCCAGCTCCACTATTTTGATTGTTGTAAGGATTACCTCGAGTTAATATTTTTAGAGCACTCTGTAAGTGCTAAATAAGTGTAGCTATTGTTTTTGAATGGGGAAAATGAGAATACTAGAAATTAAAATTAGCAAACTGACAGACTATAGATAGGAGTGGAAGCAGCAAGCCTGCAGTGGTTTGCATTACAAAGCCTGCACTGAGTCTGCAATGGTTTTCAGGATGTCGGAATCTCAAACTTTTCCTTTGGAGATAACCACCCAGTACTAGATAATGCTAGGATCAGGAAGACTCCAAGGATGAAGGAATGAGGGACTATCATCTTATCTTCCAGGGAGAACTAAGTGTAGTCATAAAACACGGTCTGGGAAAGTACTCTCCAAACCACAGTTAATCCCACTCAGTAGCCACCTACCTTGCTTCTAACTGATTCCAGAGAGGCAAGGAGGGTTACGGAACTCAGTCCAAACAGGACCAGTTAAACTGTGTGGTGGCCGGGCGTGGTGGCTCAAGCCTGTAATCCCAGCACTTTGGGAGGCCGAGACGGGCGGATCACGAGGTCAGGAGATCGAGACCATCCTGGCTAACACGGTGAAACCCCGTCTCTACTAAAAACTACAAAAAACTAGCCGGGCGACGTGGCGGCGCCTGTAGTCCCAGCTACCCGGGAGGCTGAGACAGGAGAATGGCGTGAACCCGGGAGGCGGAGCTTGCAGTGAGCTGAGATCCGGCCACAGCACTCCAGCCTGGGTGACAGAGCGAGACTCCGTCTCAAAAAAAAAAAAAAAAAAAACTGTGTGGTGGTGGCGGACTTGGAGGTGTTGTGATATAGTTCACCCTGAGCCATTCAGGCAGGTGCAGGCCAGCATCTGGTGAAGTACTTTATAAGAAACAGGCTGCTGTTAATCAGAGTGGCCTCTTTTGTAAAAGGTGGGGGAGGGAGCTCCGGAGTTAGGAGTCAAGGATCCTCATCCTTTTAAGAGCAGCAGTTATCAGCAATGAAGCTCTCTTATTAGTCCTAGAAGAAATGATCCCAACCTGAGACTGGGCTACCCTGCTGCTTAAAGGACTGTCCTGTAGACCGTCATGAGGGCTCCCACTGGCTGGGGGAGGCCAAGCCTTTCCCCTCAGGTGGCATCCTTACCACCTCTCCATGTCCTTGAACAGGAGCACCTGCTTCTAGAGGCCCACCAGAAACACACTATTCTAGGTAACTGGAGTATAGTCTGAAAAGCACATAAGTACCTGTCTCCACACACATACCCACTTGAAACAGAGAGCGCCACACTCACCTGAATTAAGAAGTATATGCATGTTGTCCTACAGCACAGCCACACAAACCTGTGCCCTATCTCATATACCACCAGTAGCTTCCAGGACAAGTGAATGTGCTCAGGAACTTAGGTAGAACTCACCCATGCCCCAGAAAGAGGAGGAAATATGAAAGGCCAAGTCAGATGAAGCCTCCTTCACAACTTGTCCTTGCTATGAGACAAAAGATAAGGTATCTGCTAATGGCGAGGCAGGAAAGCAGACACCCAGCCAGTGACCTCTCCTAAAAACAGCCCAGGCTTCAGGGGAGGATTTCCTGGTACCCTTTTCCTGCCTTTTCTGAAGATTCTGGACTTTGATAATTCCCTAGCTTATGAAGGAAAACTTTAACACAAGGTTCTGGGAACTCAGAACTGAACAAGAAACAGGAAGGGAGAGGATGAGACTATTAGGTACTTTTCTGGAAGGAAACTTTATATACTCCTCAAAAGTGAAATCTCTCCAGTGGTCAACTTGTTTAGGTGGAAATCTGGAGAGAAGTGGAGCAGCAGCCCTCCTCCCTTCGTATCCAGGATCTAATTTTTCCTGAAGAATTGTGAGCAAAAAACAGGAGCTGAGAAGGAGACTGGGGCAGTGGTACAGGGCCAGCATCAAGGAAGCGCTTCAACCCAGGAGTTGGCATTCCCCTGCACACTTTCTTCTCGCCTCAGAACATGTGGGATTCCCATTTTCCCTTTGGATTTTATGGGCAGAGGCATACATCCAGCTAGCAATGGAAATGTCAGGAGAGGAGGCCTCTTGGTATCTGAGATGGGATGAGTAGGAACAGATTGCTTTTCTTGTCAAGGGAGCAGTAATTGCAGTAAGCTGGAGGGAACACCTCTGGTGAACACTAAGCTGACCTCGGCATGCCCTGGGCAAGGCCAGGACACCAGATGCCACCGTGATTTTCATGAGAACCCGCTCTCCAGGTGAAAAGGCCCAAGGGTGAAGGGTGGTATGGAAGTCTTACCACTGGTTAGGTTGTGTACACAGTATGCATGTTCTCAAAATGCAGCCGTTTTCTGGTATCCCTTTTCCTCAGCATGAAAACATCCACTTCCCTAAGGGACCTAAAATGAATCCCATCCCTTTAGTCCCCAAACACTAAGAAACCCATTTCTCAGAGCTTCTGCCACAAGATGTGAGTTCAAATCC
Source organism: Rhinopithecus bieti (assembly GCF_001698545.2). Taxonomy (NCBI): domain Eukaryota; kingdom Metazoa; phylum Chordata; class Mammalia; order Primates; family Cercopithecidae; genus Rhinopithecus; species Rhinopithecus bieti. The sequence goes on from NW_016811596.1 coordinate 3,701,218, forward strand.
AGGAGGCCCTTGGATCACATTTCCCACTGGATTTTCTGAGTCATCACTCTGTCTTCCGCGGTAGTGAAACCCACGATCCACCAGCTCAACCCCGTACACCCACTAGTGCCAGACCATGACAGACAGAAGATGAAAGAAAGCACTAACCTGTCTCCAAGGTTCCCCTGGCAAAGGGAGGGAACCACTTGGTACTGGAGTTTGGGGCTGGAGGGATTCCCCTCTTCAGAGGCAGGTGACGGCTCTCATCCTCAGTGGCTCTTCCTGTACTTGGCTGAGCCTCCCAAGTTGGTGAGGGGAACTTGGTCCCCTGAGGATGAGGAGCCAAGGGAGGAGGAGGGGGAGGAGAAGGAGGTCCTACTTGGGGAAGGTGGCACACCCCCCACACCCTGCTTGTTACCCTGGGGAGAAGGGGAGGAGCCTCTCCCAACCAGGAGTTGTCTCCTCCCCCTTGGGGGAGTTCCCCTCCCCCCCAAACTGGATCTTTCTGAGTTGGAGGGCTCTTTCTGTCTGCTGGAGATCTAAGCGGAGGGGCTCTACCCCGTTCCACTGTCTAGGCACCAGGAAGTTGAGGGGGAGGTCCTCCCCTCTCCAGAAGGCTGAAAGCCGATTCCTCTTCTTTCCCTGGAGTGGCTTCTGAACGTAAGGACTCCTGTCCCCTGTGAATACTGGTGGGCCGAGGGTGCCTACTCCATAGGCAGAGCCCTCTCTCTCTCTTTGCCTCGAAAGTCCTCAACTGTTGAGAGTGTGTGTTTGGAGGGGCGGGGGCGCGCTAGGGTGGTCTCACTCTGCTTCTCTGCGGAAAGCTCCCCTCTTTCCACTTCTGGGGGTCTCCTCCCCGGCCAGTACAGGGGTCTTCCTCGCCTCTAGGCAGAAGAGCGGCGTGCCCCCACGAGTCTCTTCTTTCCCTCACCCGAGTGGTAAGGGTCTTTTCTCTCCAACAGGGGGAGAGGTTGCTCGCGTCCCCGCTCCCGCCTCCGCTCCCGGGGTGCCCCAGAGGGTGGGGCTTTCGTACTCCTGGCTCTCCCTGAGCTGGCCTGGGCAGCACGGTCCGGGAGGCCGCGGCTCGAGACTCCGGTCCCTGCTACTGTGGCGGCAGCACCTCCTCTAGGGCCGTCCTGTCCGGTCCGCTCCCTTCGGCGCGTGGGGCTCCCAGCGCTGCCACCGCTCGGGCTCCGGCCAGTCCGGGCTCCCGGGGAGCCAGAAGGCTGACGGACAGTGTCAGGGCTCGGCGCGGGCTCGGGCTCGGCTCGGCTCCGCTGCAGGCCCCGGCTCCTCCCCGGCCTCCGCGCCGCGCTCCGCGCCCCTCCCCTCCCCGCCC
>NW_016811596.1:3705275-3709477 GCF_001698545.2 Rhinopithecus bieti
GATCTCGGCTCACTGGAAGCTCCGCTTCCCGGGTTCACGCCATTCTCCTGCGTCAGCCTCCGAGTAGCCGGGCCCACAGGCGCCGGCACCTCGCCCGGCTAGTTTTTTTGTATTTTTTAGTAGAGACAGGGTTTCACCGCGTTAGCCAGTATGGTCTCGATCTCCTGACCTCGTGATCCGCCCGCCTCGGCCTCCCAAAGTGCTGGGATTACAGGCTTGAGCCACCGCGCCCGGCCATTTTACTTTTATTATGTTCTTTATCATTTAGATATTTTGCAGTAGGCATACATTATTTTAAAGAACCATTGTTTCATATATCTGACTTATTTGAGTGAGAAAATCATTTTAAAATTTCTATAATGCAATCACATAGTTGCTTTTTAAAATATATAAACCCGGGAGGTGGAGCTTGCAGTGAGCTGAGATCCGGCCACTGCACTCCAGTCCGGGCGACAGAGCGAGACTCCGCCTCAAAAAAAAAAAAAAAAAAAAAAAAGAAACTGATAAGGCTGGTTTGGTCTGGTTTTGCCCGAAGATTGGGGGGAAGCACTTACATTCATTCTCACTTTACTTTCTATTAAGGGGGGTAACATGGAGAAGGATTTAAGTCACTGAAACATGCAAGAAATTAAAATGTAAGGATCCACTCTTCTTTGTAATAAAACACGTTATATAATTATTCATGAGTGTTAATTTACCTTGAGCAAAACTCTTCTTTATAAAATTGGTGACTAATATGCTACAACGCACATTTTGGAAGCATTTATTAGAGACTATGTGTTACATGAAACAAAAATAGTGGTTAAGATTCATGTACAGTATTCAGATCTCAACTTTGAGTCCTAATAATTGTGAGAATTTAGGTAAGTCATTTAACTGCTTTGTGACTCAGTTTCCTCATCAGTAAACTGGTGGTAATAATAGTACCTATTTCATAATGTTGTGAAGGCATTGTGTGTCTTCATATGTGTAATATATTTAGTTAAATGCCTAAGGGAGGAGGAACGGCTTATCAACCAAATGCAATATATATGGACCAAGAGATATGTCCATAAAATACAATATGTAGACCTTTTGGGGGATCCTGATTAGAACAAAGCAACTGGAAAAAATATTAAGAGTATTATGAGACAACTGGTAAAATTCCAATACTGAGGGCAATATCAAACAATTATTATATACTTTAGATGCTAATGGAATTACCATTTTTTATGAATATTTATGAATACTAAAGTACTTAGACATGAAATGCCTGAAATTTGCTTCAAAATAATCAAGTAATGGGGGAGAGGGGTACAGATGTTAGATGAAAGATTGACCAAATGTTGCTTTTTACAACAGTTTCTTTAAAATGCTATTCTCTGGGCCACACATGGTGGCTCTCGCCTGTAATCCCAGCACTCTGGGAGGCCGAGGCAGGTGGATCACCTGAAGTCAGGAGTTCAAGACCACCCTGACCAACATGGAGAAACCCTGTCTCTACAAAAATATGAAAATTAGTTGGGCATGATAGCGGGTGCCTGTAATCCCAGCTACTCGGGAGNTAAGGAGGAGCTGGGCGGCGCCGAGCCGCGAGCCGCGAGCCGGGAGCCGCGCCGTCCGGTGTGCACTCAGCCTGGAGAGCCACGGCTGCGCTCACGCCGGCTAGGGGTCTCGCCGCCCTCGCCCCCCTGCGGCCGCGTGCCTCCGGGAGCTCGCTGTCTACCCGGGATGACAACTCACTGCTCCCGGTAGGGAGATTCCCTCGTGCGCACCGTACACCGTCAATTCCAGCTGACACCCCGACCCCGGCGTTTCATTCTGTTAAACTCCGAATACAGATGAACAGCCCCAGCTTTCTCAGGACTGTCTTTGATGGGCTTCTCTTTCCCTCGAGATAATTTTAAAAGGATCATGAGCATTGAGGTGAAGATTGGGGTGAAGTTTATATGTCACCCTTATGTCATCCTGGAATTTAGTAAATGCTCCTTGAACGAGTGGATACATGATAAATGAGCGTGTAACGGTGAAATAAACATCAGAAGATCGGGGTCCTGTACCTTGTTCCAGCTTCGTAAACTTGTGCATGGCCTTTGTTCTCTGCAATCTTGCTCAGCGAAGAAGGGACCTTGATATTCGGCCTGCTTACCCTTTACAGCTGTCACATTCTGGAGTCATATTATTCTGCTGCAAATTCTTAAATATTTCATACTCTGGCTTTTTTTGTTTTGTTTTGTTTTGAGACGGAGTTTCACTCTTATTGTCCAGGCTGGAGTGGAATGGCACGATCCCGGGTGCAATGGCGCGATCTTGGCCCACTGCATCCTACGCCTCCCGGGTTCAAGTGATTCTCCTGCCTCAGCCTCCGGAGTTGCTGAGATTACAGGTGCGCGCCACCACACCCAGCTAATTTTTGTATTTTTAGTAGAGATGGGGTTTCGCCATGTTGGCCTGGCTGGTCTGGAACTCCTGACCTCGTGATCCGTTCGCCTTGGCCTCCCAAAATGCTGGGATTACGGGCGTGAGTCACCGCGCCCGGCCCACACCCTGGCTTTTTAAGCTTTTGTCAAACTACCCTACTTTCTTTCCTTTCTTTTTCTTTTCTTTTTTTTTAAATAGAGACGAGGTCTCAGTATACTGCCCAGGCTGGTCTTTAATTCCTGGGTTTAAACTATTCTACCGTTTTAGGCCTCCAAATTGCTGGGATTACAGGCAGGAAACACGGCCCCGGCCTGCTCTCTACTTTTTATCACATAAAATAATAGGAGACCCGGCGCGGTGGCTCACGCCTGTAATTCCAACACTTTGTAATTACACGCCTGTAATTCCAACACAGGGGATCACTTGAAGTCAAGAACTGGAGACCAGCCTGGCCAACGTGTTGAAACCCCTGTCTCTACTAAAAATACAAAAATTAGCCGAAGGCCGGGCACGGCTCATGCCTGTAATCCCAGCACTTTGGGAGGCCAAAGCGGGCGGATTACAAGGTCAGGAGTTCTAGACCAGCCTGGTCAATATGGTGAAACCCTCGTCTCTACCAAAAATACAAAAACTAGCCAAGCGCGGTGGCGGACGCCTGTAGTCCTGGCTGAGGCAGGAGAATCGCTTGAACCCGGGAAGCGGAGGTTGCAGTGAGCCGAGACCGCGATACTGCACTCCAGCCTGGGAGACAGAGTGAGACACCGTCTCAAAAAACAAACAAAAAAAAGGAATTAGCCGGGCGTGGTGGCGCGTGCCTGCAATCCCAGCCACTTGGGAGGCCGAGGCAGGAGAATCACTTGAAACCGGGAGGCAGAGGTTGCAGTGAGCTGACATCTTGCCACTGCACTCCAGCCTGGGAGACAGAGTGAGACACCGTCTCAAAAAAAAAAAAAAAGATAATAAGAATACAAAAATATTACTTGCAAAATATTTGAATTGCCCGCCAAAGACTGCATACTTAAGTTATATGTATATATTATATTAATAATGATATTTATAATATGCCAGGCATTGCACTGAGCATTCTGGGTGCGTTATCACATTGATGATTCTAGCAATTCCTAAAACACTATTATTATACTTATTTTACAGATGAGAAAATTGTGACTTCCAGATACTATGTGTGAGTTCACTTAATTAGTAAGTAGCCAAGTCAGTACTTAAATCCAAATGACTCCAATGCCCAGCTCTTAACCTCTATACCATTGTTCGGAGCGATCAGAATTTAAAGTCAGCCTCAAAATTAAAGGCAGTGAACCAAACCAAGCCTTTTCTTCCTCCTCACACTTCCTATATTCAGGTTTAAAGATTTATTTTTTCCCCTCTTTGAGGCATTAAATAATTCTCCCACATGCAGATAATTTGGCGGCAAATCTTTCTTGCTACATGTTGGATGTTTTGTTATGTTCCAACTGTTTTTGACATTTCCTATGTATGGAAATTGCTTGAGTGACAGGCAGAAGTACTAAAATGGAAACATAAGGGAAAGATTAGAATCTTTCTGGCAATTTGGAAAATAAAAGCTCAAGAAATTATTTGGTTTTACAAGACATTTTCTGCAGTATTTTTTGTAACTGAAAATTAGAAAAGACCTAAATATCCAAAATAGGGTGATTTTAAATATATTATGGCACATCTGTACAACAGAGTACTATTTAGCATTTACAAGAATAATTATATTTATCTCTGAAAGATAGTGAGTGAAGTTATTTTACTTTTCTTTTTTTTTTTTTTTTTTTTTT
>NW_016811596.1:3711454-3714455 GCF_001698545.2 Rhinopithecus bieti
AAAAAAAAAAAAAAAAAAAAAAAAAAATCCCATTTTCTCTACTTATGTATGTGTTTGAATTCTTACAAGATAAACAATTTTTTTAAAAAGTACTGTTGGCCGGGCCCGGTGGCTCAGGCCTGTAATCTCAGCACTTTGGGAGGCCCAAGCAGGCGGATCACGAGGTCAGGAGATGGAGACCATCCTGGCTAACACGGTGAAACCCTATCTCTATAAAAACACAAAAAATTAGCTGGGCGTGGTGGTGGGCGCCTGTAGTCCCAACTACTCCAGAGGCTGAGGCAGGAGAATGGCATGAACCCGGGAGGCGGAGCTTGCAGTGAGTCGAGATCGCGCCACTGCACTCCAGCCTGGGGGACAGAGCGAGACTCCGTCTCAAAAAAAATAAAGTTAAAAAAAAAAAAAAGTACTGTTTAGCCTAGCGTGGTGGCTCACGCCTGCAATCCCAACACTTTGGGAGGCCGAGTCGGGCGGATCACGAGGTCAGGAGTTCGAGACCAGCCTGGCCAATATGGCGCTACCTCTGTCTTTACTAAAAATACAAAAATTAGCCGGGCGTGGTGGGACGCACCTGTAGCCCCAGTTACTCGGGAGGCTGAGGAAGAAGAATCGCTTGAGCCCGGGAGTCAGAGATTGCAGTAAGCCGAGATCACGCTACTGCACTCCAGCCTGAGCAACAGATTGGAAACTACATCTCAAAAAAAATAAAAATTTAAAAAGATAAATTTAAAGTACTGTTTTAAAATGCTGGAACATAGACTATGTGTTTACTATTATTATATGCTTTGTATGTATAATATTACCTAATGTCTGTTTACACCTTTCAGATTACAATGTTTTCATTTATACTAGGTCTTTTAGTATTGACACTAAACCTAGGAGGTGAGGAAATGTTATTCCCATTTACAAATGAGACAACTGAACCACAGCCAAGACCTCATCTCCACTCTTCCAGATTCCTGGGGACCTGTGATCAACGGAGTAGGGGGTAGTCTGCAGCCACTAAACACAGAGTTTTGACCTCTTTTAATGGCTGTAGTCGGGTCTATTAGAGAGAAACTAAACCAACATACAAACGATTCATTTAGGAATATTTATCAGACAAAACATGAGCTTACATTTGCACCACCAGAAAAATTCTAACTGCTACTTTAAAAGATAATGGGGTCACCATTGACTCTGGGAACTGAAAAAATAAGTAAAAAGTAATGGAGGGGGGAATAGAACGCAAGATATTAAATCATAAAGGTGAAGTTATCTGTATAGTTTGAATTTCCTTTACATAACTGTTTATTATTTACCGTTTGCTACGTTAATTTTCTTTCTTTTCTTTTTTTTGGGGGGGACAGAGTCTCTTTCTGTTGCCCAGGTTGGAGTGCAGTGGCGCGATCTTGGCTCATTGCAAGCTCCGCCTCTTGGGTTCATGCCATTCTCCTGCCTCAGCCTCCCCAGTAGCTGGGACTACAGGCGCCTGCCACAACGCCCGGCTAATTTTTTGTACTTGTAGTAGAGACGAGGTTTCACCGTGTTAGCCAGGATGGTCTCGATCTCCTGACCTCGTGATCCGCCCGCCTCGGCCTTCCAAAGTGCTGGGATTACAGGCGTGAGCCACCGCGCCCGGCTTTTACACGTTAATTTTCTAGCCTCTACCCAACCTGTTTGATTTCCACTCCCCTAAAAATTAGACTGGTTCCCACAAGGGAACCAGAGATGAAAAACTGGGAGGGGAGGTTGGGAAGCAGGGGCCGGCACATACCAGCTGTAGAGGCCCAGCCGCCCAACATTCCTGTTCCACCTTAAGCTTTCGCCTCTGCCCAAGACAGCAAGCACTTGGCTCCTCCCACCCCCGTGTCAGCTCCGGCCCGGGAACGTGGGCAAGGCAGGAAAGACGCACTGAATGGAAAGATTGGCGCCAGAGGCAGCAGGTCTCTCCTACCCCCTACTCCACCGGCGCGGGGAGGAGCGTGTGAAGCAAGGGCCACTGGGGTTGGGTTCCTTTCTGGAGGACCTCAGGGATGAGGACACGTCCTGTTGAAACTGGGGGTCGGGTAGGTGGGCCATGGGGCCCAACTTGGGGTGGGTCTTGGGGAGACAGAACTGGCACAGGAGATACACAGCACGCCGCGATCGTTAGCAAAAGTCGTAAATTGCCCTAGTTCCGGACGCACCTCTTCAAATCATTTCCAAAAGAGGTGGCAAGTTTTCCATCCTCCGCCCCAATTCCTCATCTTCCTCTTAATTGGCTGGGGTTCGGGTAGGCCCGGCCCAAGATCGCTTGTTGATTGGCTGCGTGGGTAATCTATCACAGGATGACGCACGTGAGGGGTGGTATTTGGGGGAGGAAGTGAGGATTATTTTGGTACCTCCTACCCCAACTAGTGATTGGCTGAGATTTGCAGTGATGTAAAACAAGGCATAAAAATGTCCACTAAAGGGAAGGGTCGGTTTGCCATTCTCTCGGGGCAGGGGGAACTCTGTTAATGTAGAGAAGGACCAAATTGATTGAAACACGGAAATGAGTTTAGAAAGGAACTGAAGGAAAACGAGGGAAATCCGCGGCACCTTCGTTGCCTTCAAGCAAGGTCATTTCCTGCATGGGATCGATGGTTTCCTGTTTACTGCCTCGGAAGTCTGCGTGTACCCTGGCTTTCTGGAATATGCATGATAATTAAATTCTTATGAGTCTTTGGTCCCAGACTTCCCATTTGTTTACGTTACCTAAAAGAATGAATGACACGGAGGAAAGGAAAAGGTTTCACCTTGCCTTTAGAGAAGGACAGGGAAAACTGAGGTTCTCTAATATTAGAAAGCTGAAGACTGACCCTGGGTCACAGTATTCAAGCAGTTGGGTTACTGAAGAAACCATTCGGCCGGGCGCGGTGGCTCAAGCCTGTAATCCCAGCACTTTGGGAGGCCGAGGCGGGCGGATCACGAGGTCAGGAGATCGAGACCATCCTGGCTAACACGGTGAAACCCCGTCTCTACTAAAAAAATACAAAAA
>NW_016811596.1:3718189-3735238 GCF_001698545.2 Rhinopithecus bieti
AAAAAAAAAATAAAATAAAATAAAAAATAAAAATAAAAAAATAAAAGATTTCCCTCCAGGGCGTGGTGGCTCATGCCTGTATTCCTAGCTACTCAGAAGACTGAAGTGGGAGGATTGCTTGAGCCTGGGAGGTCGAGGCTGCAGCGGAGCCATGTATGTTCCACTGCACTACACCCTGGGTGACAAAGTGGACTCTGTCTCAATAAATAAATAAGCCGGGCCGGATGGCTCACAGCGGTGTGGTCCCAGCTACACAGGAGGCTGAGGTGGGAGGATCACTACTGCACTCCAGCCTGGGCAACAGAGCAAGGTTTGTCTCAAAAAGAAAAAAAGAAAGAAAGAAAGAAAGAAAGAAAGAAAAAAACCCACAGATTTTCTTAGTAACAAATAGAACGTAGAATGAAACAAAAGGATCTTGAACCAGAAGCAGCATAAGAATGAAGCAAAAGTCTGTTCTAAACTTTTTCATTTTATGAACCAGTGGGGAAATATGAGAGAACACAGAACTTTTTATATTTTCAGGTAAAGACATTAATTACTAACTACAGTCTACTATGCCCATCATTTTATAAAAGAATCAACATTTTAATATTAATTAAAATCTTCTGCCAGAAAGATAGGAAGGTGATAGTCTCAGGGCTGGGTGCAGTGGCTCATGCCCATAATCCCAGCACTTTGGGAGGGTGAGGATTGCTTGAGTTCAGGAATTCGAGACCAGTGTAAGAAACATGGCGAGACTTGTCTTTACAAAAAAATATAGTTTAACAAAAAATTAGCTAGGTGTGGTGGTGATGCCTGTCGTTCCGGCTACTTGGCCAACTAGGTTAGGAGGATCGCTTCAGCCCAGAAGTTCACACCACTGCACTCCAGCCTGGGCGACACAGCAATACCGCCCCCCAAAAAAATTAAAATTAAAAAAGGAAAGTTTCAGTCTCAGAATTTAATAACTAAATACATTTAACATCAAGAAAAATACTACTTTATCCTGTCCCTTCTGAGTGAACACTTTGGCCAGTATGGCAGGGCTCTGATGCCACTAAGGTAATGTGATATCTCTGCCGTAGTAAGGAGAAAGCTTAGCTTCTTGTCCAGCCTGCTTCAGACTTACTGAGCAATTTTGAACAATTCACTTGACCACTGGGCCTTTATTTATAACTAATTAAAATTAGTACTACAAATAAATATTAATATTTAAGAAGAGGGAAGGGGCCGGGTGCAGTGGCTCATGCCTGTAATCCCAGCACTTTGGGGGGCCAAGGTGGGTGGATCACCTGAGGTCAGGAGTTCAACCTGATCAAGATGGTGAAACCCCGTCTTTACCAAAAACACAAAAATTAGCCGGGCTTGGTGGCAGCGCCTGTAATCCCAGCTACTTGTGAGGTTGAGGCTGGAGAATCGCTTGAACCTGGGAGGTGGAGATTGCAGTGAGCTGAGGCCATGCCATTGTACTCCATCCTGGGTGACAGAGCGAGACTCCGTCTCAAAACAAACAAACAAACAAAAAAAGAAATTATGGGCCAGGCGCAGTGGCTTACACCTGTAATCCCAGCACTTTGGGAGGCCGAAGCGGGCAGATCACAAGGTCAGGAGTTCAAGACTAGCCTGGCAAACATGGTGAAACCCCGTCTCTACTAAAAAATACAAAAATTAGCTGGGCATGGTGGCGCACGTCTGTAATCCCAGCTACTCGGGAGGCTGAGGCAGGAGAATCTCTTGAATCCGGCAGGCAGAGGTTGCAGTGAGCCGAGATTGAACCACTGCACTCCAGCCTGGGCAACACAGCAAGACCCTGTCTCAAAAAAAAAAAAAAAAAAATTATGCCAGATGTATTCCTTTTTTCCACAACTTTCTCCCAAGATAAGTTTTTGGGCTTCCCTAATAATTAGCGTAGGATCAAAGACTATTCCCAATTGATGGCTTTTATGTTTGTGCCACCTTCTCCTAGAAGGCAGAGACATCTTTCCAGGTCTCCACAGCGCCTACCTCCTATAGTGATTATAAAATGAATGTATGTTGAATTGAATTGAGGGGAAACTGGCACAAATTAACACTTCAGTCTTTTTTCTTAATTAAAAAACTACATGCCAAAAAATGTTCAATTGAATGTTTTTACAAAGTGAACGAGCATCCAAACTGAGTTACACAACACATCCCATAAGCCCTTGCATCCCTTCCATCACAACCTCCCAAAAGGTGATCACAGTCTAGATTTATGACAACATAGGTTGGTTGTGCCTGTTTTTGACCTTTCTATAAATTAAATAATTCAATATATTCTCTTTTGCAACTGGTTTCTTTCAACTTTGTGAGATTTATTCACATGGTTACATGTGGCTGTAGTATACTCACTATTTTATTATTTTATTTTTATTATTTTTTGAGACGGAGTCTCACTCTGACGCCGAGGCTGGAGTGCATTGGTGCGATCTCAGCTCGCTGCAACCTCTGCCTCCTGGTTCAAGCGATTCTTATGCCTCAGTTTCCCAAGGAACTGGGATTACAGATGCCCACCACCACACCTGGCTAATTTTTGTAATTTTAGTAGAGACGGGGTTTCACTGTGTTGGCCAGGCTGGTCTCGAACTCCTGACTTTGTGATCCGCCCACCTCTGCCCCGCAAAGTGCTGGGATTACAGACGTGAGCCACCGCACTCAGCCTATTTTATTTTGTACAGACAGGGTCTCACTCTGTTGCCCGGACTGGAGTGTAGTGGCATAATCATAGCTCACTGTAGCCTCAATTTCCCGGGCTCAAGCGATTCTCCTACCTCAGCCTTTCAGGTAGCTGGGACTACAATTGCATCTTCACTCATTGCTACATAATAAATAGCCCATTGTATGAATACACCACAACATATTTCTCCTTTCTCCTGTTAATGGATATTTGGATTATTTCCAGTGTGGAGCTGTTATGAATACTGCTGAGATTAACATTTTAGCACCTACTTTCTGGTGAACATATGTATGCATTTCTGTTGAGTGTATACCTAGGAGTGGAATTGTTGGATCACGGAGTAGGCATATGTTCTAATAAATATTGACAGTTTATGAATTTATACCCCATTAACAAACGTGTGAGAGTTCTAAACATTCCATATTCCCCAGGTTTGGCATTCACTTCCTTTTTTCTCCACATACCCCCCCCCCCAAACCTTTGTTTTAGTCATTGTAGTGGGCAAGAACTGGTATCTCATGTAGGTTTAATTTGAAGATCCCTGATGACCAATTCAATTGCATGCTTTTTGACGTGTTCATTGTTGACTGGAATATCCTCATTTGAGAAGTGCAGCATAGACCCTTTCAATAGCCCTTGTTTGCTGTTGACTTATCAACCCTTTACTGAAGGCCAAACTGTCATGGTGAGGCTCCAGGTAATTCCAAGGTAAGCCTTACTCTTGGGGTGGGGGAGAACAATCTCTCCAAAACACCTTCTGCTGTCTGCAGGGGCCTTACCCTGGATGGCACCAATGGGGCAGCAGAGGATGATCTTTATTACTCCTAACCCCAAAACTCTAGAGAGTCTTTTCCAGGAGGTGGGGAGAACAACTGCGGGGCTTTTCATCCAAAAAGAGTTCGCGAGTCCGAAAAAACTGGTAACCGGATCTCGTCCTGGACCTTCTTCCCAGCCTAGCCGGTCAGCTCGCTGCGGTAGATAATCGGGGCACCACCCGCCTGCCGCAGGCGGTGAGGGGTTCTGGTATCTCTTAAAGCGTAAATGTTCACACCCTCCTAACGGCGGCGCCAAGAGTGGTGGGGCCCAAAACTATTTCCCCGTAAAGGGTTCCCTCGCCCCGGTCTCAGGAAGACGCCCGAGGAGGCGCTCGGAGGGATCCCCAGCAGCCGCCAGGGCTGGACCTTTTGGAGCGCAGGTGAAAAGCTGGGAGGGGCCGGACAACCCCGACTGCGAGCGGGACCCCTGCTCGGACCGCAGGTGGGTGCTTGTCTTGCTCACGGAGGGCGCCTAATGAACCAAGTCACGTTTTGCGACCGTATTAACGGACCATTCAAAGTCGAATGCTAGGCTGTTCGAGGCAGTTAGTGCGTCCCAACGGCTGCGGGCGGAGTCGGCGGGAGCGCAGCTGTCACTGCCGGGCGCGGCGGCGGCCTGGGTCCAGCGCAGAGGCGCAGCTGCCTGGGAGGTGCGCTGCTGAGCGAAGCCGCGGGGCCCAACCGCAGTCGCGGGGTCTGGGGAGGTGGATGCGCCGCGCAGTCCCTGCAGCCAAGGGGTGCGGGAACGAGGACCCAAGCTGGGGGTCGAGTAGAGGTGGGCGGCTACTCGGAGGTGGGTCGGACTAAGAGAGAAGTGTCCTGAGGCTCTGGGAAACTAGCCTTGGACCCTTGGAGAAGCGATTTGTGATTTACTGAGCACCTACTATGTCCTGGGCTCCGCTGTAGATGCTGGGATCCCACAGCAAACCAAGCCGCCCCAGCCCTTGCCCTCCTGGGCTGTATATTCTAGGGAAAAGATAGACAAGAAAATGTATAGATATGTAACAGTGCCATAAATCTTCATGAAGAAAAATGTAGTAGGGCTAGGAAGTGGGGAGGCGACTGTATGTTAAATTGTAAGTGGAGAAGGGATCGGTCTGAGAGGCCTTTGTGAGGAAGTCTTTTGGCAGGAGACCTGAAATGAAGTAGGGGAGCCTTCAGAGCATGATCCAGGCGGAGGGAACTGGATTCCGGGGGCGGAACTACCTTGGCCTTGAAAGATACTACCAGGAGTTTAAGTGCTGTGCGGGTGGATCAATTTTGTAGATTTGTGCAAGATGAAAATTGGAACTGTCTTAGGAAATTATGGATGATTCATTTATTCAGTGCTGGATTCATTCAGTGATTTATATCTGAAGTGTGAGAGAATGGGAGTAAGGCCAAGTGCCCTTGGCAAAATACTGTTATTAGTTTTGTCCCAATTTAATGCACAGACCGAATTTAGAATTTCCATTGTTTTTTGTTTGTTTGTTTTTTCTGAGACGGAGTCTCGCTCTGTCGCCCAAGCTGGAGTGCAGTGGTGCGATCTCCGCTCACCACAATCTCTGCCTCCCGGGTTGAAGCAATTCTCTGCCTCAGCCTCCCGAGTAGCTGGGATTACGGGCGCCCGCCACCACGCCCGGCTAATTTTTGTATTTTTAGTACAGACGGGGTTCCACTATCTTGGCCAGGCTGGTCTTGAACTGCTGACCTCATGATTCACTTCCCTTGGCCTCCCAAAGTGCTGGGATTACAGGCTTGAGCCACCGGTCCCGCCCTTCATTGATTTTTTTTAAAAAGAGTTAATCTGAGCCGGACGCAGTGGCTCACCTGTAATCAATGCCAGCACTTTGGGAGGCCGAGATGGGCAGATCACAAGGTCAGGAGTTTGAGAACAACCTGACCAACATGGTGAAACCCCATCTCTACTAAAAATACAGAAATTAGCCGGCCATGGTGGCGCGCACCGGTAATCCCAGCTACTTGGTAGGCTGAGGCGGGAGAATCGCTTGAACCCGGGAGGCAGAGGTTACGGTGAACCGAGATCACACCATTGCACTCCATCCTGGGCAACAAGAGCAAAACTCCTGAAAACTTCTGAAAACTCCACCGCGCCCAGCCGATGCCATGCTCTTAAAAGGAAAAGGTGACAAAGCTCAAATTGAAAAACGTATTCGAGAAGTCATTGAGCAGTTAGATGTCACAACTAGTGAATATGAAAAGGAAAAACTGAACGGCTGGCAAAACTTTCAGATGGAGTAGCTGTGCTGAAGGTTGTTGGGACAAGTGATGTTGAAGTGAATGAAAAGAAAGAGTTACAGATGCCCTTAATGCTACAGCTTTGCTGTTGAAGAAGGCATTGTTTTGGGAGGGGGTTGTGCCCTGCTTTGGTGCATTCCAGCCTTGGACTCATGGACCCCAGCTAATGAAGATCAAAAAATTGGTATAGAAGTTATTAAAAGAACACTCAAAATTCCAGCAATGACCATTGCTAAGAATGCAGGTGTTGAAGGATCTTTGATAGCTGAGAAAATTGTGCACATTTCCTCAGAAGTTGGTTATGATGCTGTGGTTGGAGGTTTTGTCAATATGGTGGAAAAAGGAATTATTGACCCAATAAAGTTTGTGAGAACTGCTTTATCGGATGCTGGACAGCAGTCTCATCTGGGGAAAGACTGTGGGTAACAGAAGAAGGATTTCTGCGAGGCGGCGGCAGGGCGTGTGCGCGTCGAGGCAAGTCGTCGTTGTCAAGTGAGGGTGTTTTACATTTTATATGGCAAGGTAAACCACATTAAATCACATAATTTTATGACAGCAAGATCACCTAATCCAATCCCTGCTCATTTTGCAGATGGGGAAACTGCTAGTTGGTGTCAGAGGAACAACTCAAAATATACGAGAGACGTTTTTACCTTACCTTCGGCTGTCTCTCCCTTATTTGATAAAATGCTTCTCACAAGCTACTGAGTGAGTGGAATGAGCTTTGTTGGAGATCCCAGAATTGAGTCAAATCTAAAACATCATTAGAATTATATGAAGTTTCACTTTATTCCACAAGTATTTTTTTAGAGTGCCCATTGGCCAGGGGTCTAAATCACAGCCTTTTCCATCAAGGAGCTTAAGTAGATGGAGGGAATGAATAACTAGCCAATTACAATTTACAGGAAGCAGTACCTTGAAGAGAAATTGGAGAGGGAGTCAATTCCTAGGATAGCAGAGAGATGGACAACAGATAGCAAGTGAATATTAAAACTGATGTCAGATATCAAATTGGTTGGTCAGGGTTATGTTGATAATCACAATACCGGCCATCTTCCTAAACTTTTCTTGTCTTGATGGGTAATATATGTAAGTGGTGGTGGGAGAGACTATTGCAGCCAGTAGACTTGGTACATTCCCAAAATCTTTTTATTCGTAAGTAATTACTATTTGCCATTTGTGGCCTTTTGTGCTTTAATATTATCAAAAACAATAAGGATGATAAAATATTTATGATCAGCATTGTAATTGCAAACAGGCCTCGGTAATAATCATACACAACTGGTTTTGAGGGAATTTCCTTGAAAAGAACCATGGCTATATAGGTGTGAAGAGTAATGTAGAGTAATATATGAATGTACACAATAATAACTATTCTTTTTTTTTTTTTTTTTTGAAACGGAGTCTCACTCTTGTCGCCCAGGCTGGAATGCAGTGGCATGATCTTGGCTCACTGCAACGTCTGCCTCCCAGGTTCAAGTGATTCTCCTGCCTCAGCCTCCCAAGTGGCTGGGACTACAGGTGCGTGCCACCACATTGCCTAATTATTTTTTTGGAATTTTAGTGCAGATGGGGCTTCACCATGTTGGCCAGGATGGTCTCAATCTCCTGACCTCGTGATCCTCCCATCTCGGCCTCCCAAAGTGCTGGTATTACAGGCATGAGCCACTGCGCCTGGCCAATTTTGGTATTTTTAGTAGAGACAGGGTTTCACTGTGTTGGCCAGGCTGGTCTGGAACTCCTGACCTCAGGTGATCCACCTTCCTCGGCCTCCCAAAGTGTTGAGATTATAGGCATGAGCCACTACACCTGGCTAATAATAACTATTCTTATAGAGCAGACTACAGAGTGTAACTGTCATTGTACTTGCATACTCTTTTTTAAATTATTTTTTCTATTCTTTTATGTTTTGTTTTATTTTATTTTATTTATTTATTTTGAGACAGTTTCTTTTTGCCCAGGCTGGAGTGCAACGGGGCAATCTTGGCTTACTGCAACTTGCACCTCCTGGGTTCAAGCAATTCTGCCCTAGCCTTCCAAGTAGCTTGGATTACAGTCATGCACCACCACGCCCAGGTATTTTTGTATTTCTAGTAGAGGCTGGGTTTCACCATGTTGGCCTGGCTGGTCTCGAACTCCTAACCTCAGGTGATCTGCCTGCCTTGACCTCCCAAAGTGCTGGAATTACAGGTGTGAGCCACCACGCCCGTGCTATACTTGCATACTCTGAAAAGACTCACAAAAGGTATTAAGCAACATATGAGCCTTTGGAATGGGTTGGAAGGTAGGATAGATAACATCTGGTGGTTAAATTACATAATGCCTAAAGTGAAGGATTTGCCACATGTGATCACCTCTGGGAAGACTTTCACTAAGCTTGTTTTCTGGGAACTTACTGGCATCTTAAATGCCTTGCATCGCAAACTCTCAGATTTTTTCCTGAACATTTTAATAGACATACTTAGAGAAACAGAGCACACTTAGTGAAGGGAAGCAGTTCCTCTTCCTTTGCACATTTTCCAAAATATGTATCTTTTGGAAACCCCATATCTTTTGGAAAATCTAAGAAGTCAACACATTTTTAAAGATGATAGGTTTATATGACAATTGTTATTATGTTTTATATATATTATGTTGTATATTATGATTATATATTATTATTATATATAAATAATGTTTATTATTTATATACTATATATCTTACATTTATATATTATACATAACATTTATTATAAATCATTAATATATTATGTATTATGTTATATATTATATACTTTATATATTATGATATATTACTGTATTATGTTATATATATTCAATGTTACATATATATTATCGTTTATATATGACAATATGACTATTTTGGAAGGACTTTAGAGGAAGCACTGTAAAAGCAAGATATGAGGCCAGGCGCGGTGGCTCATGATTGCAATCTCAGCTCTTAGGGAGGCAGAGGTGGGAGGAGAGCTTGAGCCCAGGAGTTCGAGACCTGCCTGGCCTATATAACAAGACCCCATTCTCCACATAAAGGAAAGCATAATAGTAATAATAAAGAAAAAAAAAAAAAGCAAGTATGAGACACAGAAATTAGTCAAAGAACTATCCCCTTTCTTGGGTGCTTATTCCTCTACCAACCAAGAAGGAAGCTGCTGTGCCCTCTACCCCCAGTCCCAGCTCCCCACCCAACTCCCCCTACTGCAGAGTCTGCCTATGCCTCCCGTACTTAGTTAACAATTAGATTTTACTACTTAAGACTAGAAGTTACTTGTTTTTTTTTTTGTTTGTGTGTTTTCTTTTGAGATGGAGTCTCACTCTGTCACCCAGGCTGAAGTGCAGTGGTGCAAAATCTCAGCTCACTGCAACCTCCACCTCTGAGATTCAAGCGATTCTCCTGCCTCAGCCTCCTGAGTAGCTGGAACTACAAGTGCATGCCACGATCCACCTCCTAGGCTCAAGCAATTCTCTTGCCTCAGCCTTCAGAGGAGCTGGGATTACTGATGTGTGCCACCACAGCCCTGCTAATTTTTGTATTTTTAATAGAGACTGGGTTTTGCCATGTTGGCCAGGCTGGTCTCAAACTCCTGACCTCAGGTGATCCACCCACCACTGCCTCCCAAAGTGCTGGAATTACAGGTGTGAGCCAGAACGCCCGTTTGTACAACTGGAAACGCACCAATTCCCAACCCAAATACTATTACATAAAGTTAACAATACTTAATTGCTGATATGAAGTCAATAAATCTTATGTCACATGATAAAGGAAAGGAAATAAAATGAAGGTATTTTCTTTCTTTTCTTTTTTTTTTTTTTTTTGACACAGTTTCTCACTTATTGCCCAGGCTAGAGTGCAATGGCACAATCTTGGCTTACCGCAACCTCTGCCTCCTGGGTTCAAGCGACTCTCTGCCTCAGCCTCCCAAGTAGCTGGGATTACAGGCATGCGCCACCATGCCCGGCTAATTTTGTATTTTTAGTAGAGATGGGGTTTCTCCATGTTGGTCAGGCTGGTCTTGACCTCCCAACCTCAGGTGATCCGCCCGTCTCGGCCTCCCAAAGTGCTGGGATTATAGGCATGAGCCACCACACCTAGCCTCAATGAAGATATTTTCTTAGTACAAGTGTATACATGCACAAACATGTTTTTAACAGAAAAAAAAAAAGGAGGAAATACTCATGACAATTACAGTCTTCATTTCTGCAGCTGGTCACGTGATCGTAGCTGGTATTGATGACTACCTTCTCTTTTTCCCTCCACCCCTCACCCCCCACCCCGAGACAGGGTCTTGCTGTGTCGCCCAGGCTGGAGTACAGTGGCACAACCTAGGCTCACTGCACACTCCACCTCCTGGGTTCAAGCAATTCTCCTGCCTCAGCCTCCCGAGTAGCTGGGATTACAGGTGCCCACCACCACACCTGGCTAATTTTTGTATTTTTATTAGACATGGGGTTTCATCGTGTTGGCCAGGCTGGTCTCAAACTCCTGACCTTGTGATCCACCCTCATTGTCCTCCCAAAGTGCTGGGATTACAGGCATAAGCCACCCCACCCAGCCGACTACCTTCTGCTACCCATTGTGTATTCCCTGTGACTTCAGCAAGCGCCTCAGCAGGTCATCATTTTCTTCCAGTGGACTGATCCAAACCTTCATTCTTGAAGGGTTTAGGTCGTTTGTAGTTCTCCCTGGATTGGGCTGTTGTAGTTTCCCATTGACCTTAATCACAGGGCATGATAATACTAAGGGACGCCCTAATGGATCTCCTGTATTCCATGCGTACTCTTCCTTACCTCCATTGTGGTGGAGTAGTAGACTAATTTCATCTTAATAGTCCAGGTGAATCATCCCAGCCAATACTGTAACTCCCTTCTTAGCCCGTTGACTTAAAGGTAGAAGGAGTCCAAAGTGTCCAGGTGGCAATCTTCCAGTTTAATGGAATCGTTGTTGTATCTCCTGGCAGCAGCGTTCCTCCCTCTGGAACTAAGACTCCTAGGCCAGCAGAAGGCCTAGAAGACAGGCCTATTGCGGGGACAGGAAGCAAAAATTTTGCTAGTGGGTCACTAGGGGCGACGGTGAGTGGTGCCACTTCCACTTCCACACCTTGATTCCTGGACCCATGAATCCTGGCTATGGGAGAAACAGTACCATATACTGGATGCTGATTCAGAGCATACATGGCCTTCTGGTGAACTTTGCCCCAGCCCTGCAAAGTATTGTCACTTAGTTGGCATTGTAATTCTGACTTCAAAAGACCATTCCACTGTCATATCAATCCAGCTACTTCAGGATGATGGGGAACATGGTAAGACCAGTGAATTTCATGGGCATAAGCCCACTGCCACACTTTTTTTTTTTTTTGAGATGGAGTCTTGCTCTGTCGCCCAGGCTGGAGTGCAACGGTGCTATCTCAGCTCACAGCAACTTCTGCCTCCCAGGTTCAAGCGATTCTCCTGCCTCAGCCTCCTGAGTAGATGGGGTTACAGGTTCTGGCCACCTTGCCTGGCTAATTTTTTTTGAGATGGAGTTTCACTCTATCACCCAGGCTGGAGTTCAGTGGCATAATCTCAGCTCACTGCAACCTCCAACTCCCGGGTTCAAGTGATTCTCCTGCCTCAGTCTCCTAAGTAGCTGGGATTGCAAGCACCTGCCACCATGCCCAGCTAATTTTTGTATTTTTAGTAGAGACGGGGTTTCAACATCTTGGCCACGCTGCTCTCGAACTCCTGACCTCAGGTGATCCCCCCACCTTGGCCTCCCAAAGTGCTGGGATTACAGGTGTGAGCCACCATGCCTGGCCTGCCGCACTTCTTTAGCCATAAAGTGAGTGTCTTGGTCAGAGGCAGTGCTGTGTGGAAAACCATGATGGTGGATAAGGCATTCTGTGAGTCCACGGTTGGTAGTCTTGGCAGAAGCATTGCGTGCAGGATAGCAAACCCATATCTAGAGTAAGTGTCTATTCCAGTGAGGACAAACCTCTGTCTTTTCCATGATGGAACTGGTCCAGTATAATCAACCTGCCACCAGGTAGCTGGCTGATTACTCCAAGGAATGGTGCCATATCGAGGACTCAGTGTTGGTCTCTGCTGCTGGCAAATTGGGCTCTCAGCAGTGGCCGTAGCCAGGTCAGCCTTGGTGAGTGGAAGTCCATGTTGCTGAGCCCATGCATAATCTCCATCCCTGCCACCGTGGCCATTTTGTTCATCGGCCCATTGGGTGATGACGTGGGTGGCTGGGGAAAGAGGCTGAGTGGTGTCCACAGAACAAGTCATCCTATCCACTGAGTCATCCTATCCACTGAGTCATCCTATCCACTGAGGTAACACATTGGTGAGCACTCACATGGGATACAAATATCTTCACAGTTTTTGACCACTCAGAGAGGTCCATCTGCATGTCTTCCTCAAATGTCTTTGTCACCAATTTTCCAAACATGCTTCTTCCAAGTCCCTGACTATCCAGCCGTACCACTAGCTACAGCCCATGAGTCAGTACATAATCGCATATCTGACCATTTCTCCTTCCATGCAAAATACACAGCCAGGTGCACTGCTCGAAGTTCTGCCATTGGGAAGATGTCCGCTGTATTTCAAGGGTGTTCTAGAAAGGGGCTGTAGTGCTGCAGCTGTCCACTTTCAGGTGGTGCCTGCATATTGTGTAGAACCATCTGTAAACCAGGCCCTAGTCTCCTCTTCCTTTGTCGACTGATCATAGGGAACTCCTCAAGAGGCCATCAGTGCAGGCTCGGGGAGAGAAGGCAGGATGGAAGGAGTGGAGACCATGGGCATCTGAGCCACTTCCTCATGTAACTTACTTGTGCCTTCAGGACCTGCTGAAGCCCAATCACATATATACCACTTCCATTTGACGATGGAATGCCTCTGTGCATGACCCACTTTATGGCTAGATTGGTCAGAAAGCACCCAGTTTGTGATAGGCAGTTCAGGTTGCATGATGACTTGTCCCATAGTCAAACGTTCAGTTTCCACCAAAGCTCAGTAATAGACCAGGAGCTGTCTCTCAAAAGGAGAGTAGTTATCTGCAGAAGATGACAGGACCTTGCTCTAAAATCCTAAAGGTCTCTGCTGTGATTCATCTATGGGAGTCTGTCAAAGGCTCCAAACAGCATCTCTCTGCCACTGACACCGGAAGCATCATTGGATCTGCTGGGTCATGTGGCCCAAGTGGCAGAAGCAGCCTGGATCTGTTGCAGAGCCTTTTGTTCTGGACCCCACTCAAAACTGGCAGCCTTTCGGGTCACTCAATAAATGGACCAAGCTAACACACCCAAATGAGGAATGTGTTGCCTCCAAAATCCAAATAGGCCCAGTAGGCATTGTGCCTCTTTCTTGGTCATAGGAGCGGCCAAATGCAGCAACTTATCCTTTACCTTAGAGGGAGTATCTCGGCCAGGTGCAGTGACTCATGCCTGTAATCCCAGCACTTTTGGAGGTCAAGGCAAATGGATCACTTGATGTCAGGAGTTCGCGACCAGCCTGGTCAACATGGTGAAACGCTGACTCTACTAATAATACAAAAATTAGGCTGGGCACTGTGGCTTACCCCTGTAATCCCAGCACTTTGGGAGGCTGAGGCGGGCGGATCACGAGGTCAGGAGTTCGAGACCAGCCTGGTCAACTATGGCAAAACCCCGTTTCTACTAAAAAAAGTTAGCCGGGCATAAGGGGCCAGGTGCAGTGGCTCACTCCTGTAATCACAGCACTTTGGGAGGCCGAGGCGGGTGGAACACCTGAGGTCAGAAGTTTGAGAACAGCCTGACCAACATGGAGAAACCCCATCTCTACTAAAAATACAAAATTAGCCGAGCGTGGTGGCACATCCTGTAATCCCAGCTACTCAGGAGGCAGAGGCAGGAGAATAGAATCGCTTGAACCCCAGGAGGCGGAGTTGCAGTGAGCCAGATTGCACCATTGCATCGGCCTGGTAACAAGAGTGAACTCCATCTTCAAAAAAAAAACAAAAAAAAAAATGAATATCTCGATAGACCCCACACCACTGGACCTCTGGAAATTTTACTGAGGTGGAAGGTCCCTGAATTTTAGTCGAATTTATTTCCCATCCTCTGGCACACAAATGTCTCACCAATAAGTCCAGAGTGTTTGCTACTTCTTGTTCACTGGATTCAATTGGCATAATGTCATCAATGTAATGTACCAGTGTGATATCTGGTGGAAGCAAAAAGTGATCAAGTTCTCTCCAAATAAGATTATGACACAAAGTCGGAGCGTTGATACACCTCTGAGGTAGGACAGTAAAAGTGTATTAATGGCCTTGCCAGGTGAAGGCAACTTGCTTCTGGTGGGCCTTATGGACAGAAATGGAGGAAAAGGCATTTGTCAAGACAATGGCTACACACCAGGTACCAGGAGATGAGTTAATTTACTCAAGCAATGAAATCACATCTGGTACAGCAGCTGCAATTGGAGTCACCACTTGGTTAAACATATGATAATCCACTGTCATTCTCCAAGATCCATCTGTCTTCTGCAAGGCCACATGGGAGAGTTGAATGAGGATGTGCTAAGAATCACCACCTCTGCGTCTTTCAAGTCCTTCATGGCAGCACTAATCTCTGCAGTCCCTCCAGGGACGCGATACTGTTTTTGATTCACTATTTTTCTAGGTAGAGTCAGCTCTGTTGGCTTCCATTTGGCCTTTCCCACCATCATAGGCCCTCACCCTACCAGTCAGGGAGCCAATGTGGGGGTTCTGCCAGCTGCTAAGTATGTCTATGCCAATTATGCATTTTGGCACTGAGGAGATAACCACAGGATGAGTCTGGGGACCCACTGGACTCACTGTAAGTCAGACCTGAGCTAAAACTCCATTAATTACCTAATCTCCATAAGCCCCGAGTTTAACTGGAGGACCACAGTGATGTTTTGGGTCCCCTGGAATCAACATCAGCTCACAGCCAGTGTCCAGTAGTCTTCAAAATGTCTGTTCATTTCTCTTTCCTTAGTGCACAATTACCCTGGTAAAAGGATGGAGGTTGGCAAGGCGCAGTGGCTCACACCTGTAATCCCAACACTTTGGGAGGCTGAGGCAGGTGGATCACAAGGTCAGGAGTTCAAGACCAGCCTGACCAACATGGTGAAATCCCATCTCTACTAAAAATACAAAAATTAACGGGGCACGGTGGCACATTCCTGTAATCCGAGCTACTCAGGAGGCTGAGGCAGGAGAATCGCTTGAACTCGGGAGGCGGAGGTTGCAGTGAGCTGAGATCGCACCACTGCACTCCAGCCTGGGCGACAGAGTGAGACTCCATCTCAGAAAAAAAAAAAAAAAAAAGGACAGAGGTCTCCTTGGGGAAGGATGGGAGAAAGATTCACTACATAAATGATCAGTAATGTAGTGGGGTCCTTCCTCAAGGGGACCTGGTCTCCCCTTCATTCAAGGGGTTCTGGGTCTGTAAATTGGCTCAGGTCTGGAAATCAATTGAGTGGCCATGATTCTCTGATTTTATAATTCAAATTTATCTTTTGTCCACTCAATCTAGAAGTTTTCTGCTTGTATAAATTAAGAATGCAGTAGGCTTCCTATCAATGTCACTTATAGGAACACCATGATTAATTAGCCAATGCCAGAACTCTACAAGAGTCAGACTATTCTGATTGCCACTTTGTCTCTGCTGTCCGTTACGGTAGCTACACTACCTTGCCTTTGATGGTCGAGTGCCAACACTTGGCTCCTGCTATCTTGACATCCAATTATTCCCATTGTATTTAATTTGTGTAGCTGAGTGACTGCAGTTCCCACTGTTAGATTACAGGCGTGGGGGCTCATGCCTGTAATCCCAGCACTTTGGGAGGCTGAGGTGGGTGAATCATGGGGTCAGGAGTTCGAGACCAGCCTGGCCAACATGGTGAAACCTTGTCTCTACTGAAAATACAAAAAAAATAAAATAAAATTAGCTGGGCATAGTGGGGGAGTACCTGTAATCCCAGCTACTCAGGTGGCTGAAGCAGGAGAATCACTTGAACCCGGGAAGCTGAAGTTGCAGTGAGCCGAGATTGCACCACTGCACTCTTAGCCTGGGTGACAGAGTGAGACTCTGTCTCAAAAAAAAAAAAAAAAAAAAGATCTGACATACAGAGAAGAGCAATTACAGGGCTCCTCAAAGATGCAGGTACTGCCCTCACAAATCTATTTCACAAGGCATTGGTCGAGGGTATATCTTCTGGACCTTCCCAGCTGGGATGAGCAGGTCTAAAGTGACTAATCCACTCCACCATCCCAATCTCCCTAAGCCTTTGGATCCCTTCCTCTACATTAAATCAAGGGAGATGAGGCATTTCCAACTCCTCACAGTGGGCCATCTTTTAATCTGTATTTCAGCTAACCAAGCAAATAAACTATTAGAAGGTTTTGTAAATTTCCGAGCTGCAACATTAAAAGCAGAGTCCCTACTTAGTGGGCCCAAATCAATAAATTCAGCCTGATCCAACTCTATATTGCTTCCACCATTATCCCATACCCTTAATATCCGTTTCCATGCCTGTTCTCCAGATGACTGTTTATATAAATTAGAGAGCTCAAACAGTTCTTTTCAAGTGTAGCACACCTTGAGATAGAGTCTCTGTCACCCAGGCTGGAGTCCAGTGGCATGATCTCTACTCACTGCAACCTCTGCCTCCTGGGTTCAAGCGATTTTCATGCCATTTCTTTTCTTTTCTTTTTTTAGTAGAAGCGAGGTTTTACCATGTTGACCAGGATGGTCTCGATCTCCTGGCCTAAAGCAATCTGCCTACTTTGGCCTCCCAAAGTGCTGGGACTTCATGTGTGAGCCACCGCACCTGGCCAAAAGTTGAGTTCTTACCAGAGAATGTCGGGGGAAAGGAGTGCCCAGGATTTGCTCGTTTATGCAAAGAAGTGTTTGGTGTGATGAATCAAGGAATTTAAGTTGGGTGACGTGGAAAGCAAAAACAGAAGAGTGATGGGCAGTGAAAATTTGATAGAGTTAATAGTTTAGGCCAGGCGCGGTGGCTCAAGCCTGTAATCCCAGCACTTTGGGAGGCCGAGACGGGCGGATCACAAGATCAGGAGATCGAGACCATCCTGGCTAATACAGTGAAACCCCGTCTCTACTAAAGAATACAAAAAAAAAACTAGCCGGGCGAGGTGGCGGGCGCCTGTAGTCCCAGCTACTTGGGAGGCGGAGGCAGGAGAATGGCGTGAACCCGGGAGGAGAAGCTGGCAGCGAGCTGAGATCCGGCCACCTCACTCCAGCCTGGGCGACAGAGCAAGACTCTGTCTCAAAAAAAAAATAAAAAATAAAAAAATAAAAATTAGCTGGGTATGGTGGT
>NW_016811596.1:3739410-3742331 GCF_001698545.2 Rhinopithecus bieti
GTGCAATCTTGGCTCACTGCAAAGCTCCACCTCCCGGGTTCATGCCATTCTCCTGCCTCAGCCTCCCGAGTAGCTGGGACTACAGGTGTCCGCCACCAAGCCCGGCTAGTTTTTGTATTTTTAGTAGAGACGGGGTTTCACCGTGTTAGCCAGGATGGTCTCGATCTTCTGACCTCGTGATCCGCCCGCCTCGGCCTCCCAAAGTGCTGGGATTACAGGCGTGAGCCACGGTGCCCTCGGCCTCCCAAAGTGCTGGGATTACAGGCATGAGCCACCGCGCCTGGCTGCACTTTATCTAGTTTAATCCTCCTAAGAGCCTACTGGGTGGAACAGAACTTTAGCAACCTCTGTTTAAGATTGTTGGATAAAACAGTGTTTTGTTTGTTTGCTTTTTAGTATAGATATGTCTCAAACATTATATGGGACATATTTATGCTTTAAAAAGTATTCATCTTTGATCTGAAATTCAAATTTAACTGGACATCCTGTTTGTTTGCTTGTTTGTGCTAAATCTGGCAACCCTACGTATTTCCTTTATCCATCATATGAAGAAGAAATTACTTTCCTTCAAAACACATCACACAACTTTAATTTTCTAGCTAATATTATTTTGTCTTGCTAATGATGTTCAGATTGTCAGAGAAACCAAAAGGAACCAATGTTTTGGATAGTTTTCTTGTTGTTGTTTTTGAGACAGACTTTTGCTCTGTTGCCCAGGCTGGGTTCAGTGGCCCAATCTTGGCTCAGTGCAACCTCTGCCTCCCAGATTCAAGGCATTCTCCTGCCTCAGCCCCCCAAGTAGCTGGGACTACAGGCACGTGCCACCACACCCAGCTAATTTTTGTATTTTTTTAAGTAGAGACGGAGTTTCACCATGTTGGCCAGGATGGTCTCAATCTCTTGATTTCGTGATCCACCTGCCTTGGCCTCCCAAAGTGCTGGGATTACAGGTGTGAGCCACTGTGCCCAGCCCCGATAGCTTTTATAGGAATCTACTGAAGGAACTATAGGATAAATAGCAGAAGTTTAACTTCTACTATTCCCAAATGTATCTATGAGTCTCAAATCCTCAATCCTAATTTTAATTAAGAATTGTTTACAAAAAAAAATAATTGCTTGGGTCTCTTTACAAATGAACCTTGTGAATAGACATGTTGGTGATATCTTACAATGAGAATTGTATAATTTTAGAACTAGGTATAGAACCAGAAAGAACCTTGCAGATCACTAGTGTCTGCTCCCAGAACCTAACTCTGAAACTTAAGCATGAACTGGTGTCTCCAGGCAATAGAGGACTTTGTAGACAGGGATTCTTGTACCTACTGCCTGGGACTTGTCAACTTGCTTCAATTTTCCCCTTGTCTTGCCTATGCTCCCTCCCAGACACCTCTTCTGTTTTTCTTAGGCTTTAAATCTTATCTATGGCTCCAAAGTGGCTGCAATAAAAGTCAAACAGAAGAGGGAGAGTGATATGGATCTATTAGAGATGAATATAAACATGCCCCCGACTTGGGGAAATCCCCTTGGTGAAAACTGTGAAAGGCCTAGGGAACAATAGTTCATTCCAACATGGCAGAGAGAGGGAAAGGTGAGACAGGCTTCTTGCAGAGGATGGACATAAAGTTATTCATAGTTATTCCAAGACCAGTAGGATTCAAGGTCAAAAATGCTAAAGAAGGAGCAAATGCCAAGTTGTCAGCACTTGATCTTGTAGTGAATGCATACCCTTGCCTCTGTTGTGAAGAAAGAAACTTAGACTAGCTCAAATATTTTTTAGAAGACTTGCTCCTATGACGAGGGCAACCAGACTTCAGAAAGTCTCTTCTCTACGAGCAGATAGCATGTATCTAGAAATGCAACAATGGCTTTAAGACATAAGAATGTGGTATCTCTCGGCCAGGCGCGGTGACACGTGCCTGTAATCCCAGCACTTTGGGAGGCTGAGGCAGGTGGATCACCTGAGGCTGAGAGTTCAAGACCAGCCTGACCAATATGGAGAAACCCCATCTCTACTAAAAATACAAAATTAGCCGGGGTGGTGGTGCATGCCTGTAATCCCAGCTACTCAGGAGGCTGAGGCAGGAGAATCGCTTTAACTCGGGAGGCGGAGGTTGCGGTGAGCCGAGATCACGCCATTGCACTCCAACTTGGGCAAAAAGAGTGAAACTCTGTCTCAAAAAAAATAAAGAATGTGATATCTCTCTATGAGTATACAGAGAACAGTGCCAGGAGGGCCCAGTATACGGTAGTTGATTATTACATGTTTATTGAATGAAAACTCCAAGGTCATATTCTGTGTTACTTTTCTTGCTTCGTCATAGCTATTTCTTTTTCTTTTTTGTCATAACTGTATCTATGTCTTATTTTTTTCCCATCTGTGTTGAGAAAAAATGAAATCAAATAAGAAATCATGAGATCTGCCTCTCAAGGAAGTGTACTGCAAAGCTGAAGTTTGCATTAGATGTACTTTTGATACCTGAGCCTCTGAGCCACTGCCGGTACTTCAGTTTCAGTACTTGTCATCTCTTTGTATAATAGCCTCCTTACTAGTTTCTACAGTGTAGTCTGTAATCTCTTTAAAATCTAAATTCGATCATGTTATTACTGTGCGTAACCTACCAGCTCTCTGGGGTACTCAGAAGAAAGTCCAGGCTGGGTGTGGTGGCTCAGGCCTGTACTCACAACACTTTTGGAGGCCGAGGTGGTCGGATCACCTGAGGTCAGGAGTTCGAGACCAGCCTGGCCAACAGGGTGAAATCCTGTCTCTACTAAAAATACAAAAATTAAGGCCGGGCGCGGTGGCTCAAGCCTGTAATCCCAGCACTTTGGGAGGCCGAGACGGGCGGATCACGAGGTCAGGAGATCGAGACCATCCTGGCTAACACGGTGAAACCCCGTCTCTACTAAAAAAAATACAAAAA
>NW_016811596.1:3745165-3747493 GCF_001698545.2 Rhinopithecus bieti
AAAAAAAAAAAAAAAAAAAAAAAAAAAAAGATGAAGTCTTGCTCTGTGCCCAGGCAGGAGTGCAGTGGCTCACTGCCAGCTCCGCGTCCTGGGTTTAGGCCATTCTCCTGCCTCAGCCTCCTGAGTAGCTGGGACTACAGGCGCTTGCCACCACGCCCGGCTAATTTTTGTATTTTTTTTTTTTGAGACGGAGTCTGACTCTGTCACCCAGGCTGGAGTGCAGTGGCCGGATCTCAGCTCACTGCAAGCTCCGCCTCCCGGGTTCACGCCATTCTCCTGCCTCAGCGCCCCCGAGTAGCTGGGACTACAGGCGCCCGCCACCTCGCCCGGCTAGTTTTTTGTATTTTTTTAGTAGAGACGGGGTTTCACCGTGTTAGCCAGGATGGTCTCGATCTCCTGACCTCGTGACCCACCCGTCTCGGCCTCCCAAAGTGCTGGGATTGCAGGCTTGAGCCACCGCGCCCGGCCAAAAGATACTCTTTATGTAATTATAATAGCAGGAATAAAAATTAGTTATTCAAGAGAGGGCAATTTAGCAATTCTTTTTGACATTTAAAATGCATGTAACTTTGAACTAGCCATTCCATATCTACAAGTTTTTTCTACAAAATGCCCTCAGAAATTCACAAAGAAATGGAGGCTAGGCACAGTGGCTCACACCTGTAAATGCCAGTGTTTTGGAAGGATGACACGGGAGGATCGCTTGAGCCTGAAAGTTTGAGACTAATCTGGGCAACATAGTGAGACCCTGCCTCTACTAAAAGTATAAAAATTAGCTAAGCATGGTGACACACACGTGTAATCCCAGCTACTCATGAGGCTGAGGCAGGAGAATCACTTGAACCTGGGAGGTGGAGGTTACAGTGAGTCGAGATTGTGCCACTGTATTCCATCCTAGGTTAGAAAGTGAGACTCCATCTCTAAATAAATAAATAAATAAATAAATAAATAAATAAATAAAAGGAATTCACAAGGATAAATGCACACGTATGTTTATTGCAGCTTTATTTCTAATAGCAAAGCAACCTAAACGGACAATAAATTATGGGGTTCCCTACCACATTACATACCATTGTGCAGCATATCTGAATGTACTGATGTAAATAATTTCCATAATATATTGTTGGGTGAGAAAATATCAAAATACTGAAATGATATATGTGTTTATATGATGCCATTTTTGTAAAACCATACATGCACTTAAGTAGAGAGCATGTGTCTATATTCATCTACAATGTGTGTACATAATATGTGTATGTATGCTAATATATACACATACTCAAAAGGTTTTTTTGGTTTTGTTTTTGTTTTGTTTTGAGATAGGATCTTTCTCTGTTGCATAGGGTGGAGTACAGTGGTGCAATCATGGCTTACTGCAACCTCAAACTCAAAGACTCACGCAGTCCTCCCTAGTAGCCTCCCTAGTAGTTCTGGTTGCACCAACACGCACAAGATAAGCTTTTACTTTGTTGCCCGGGCTGTTCTTGAACTCCTGACCTCAGGTGATCCGCCTGCCTCAGCCTCCCAAAGTGCTGGGATTACAGACATGAGTCACCACCACACCCAGCTCGATGTTTTCAAATCAATATATATTGTGATATTTCATTCTTTTTAATGGCTACAGAGTATTTTATTGTATGACAACACCATTAATTTATTCTACACTTTTTTTTTTTTTTTTTGAGACGAAGTCTTGCTCTGTTGCCCAAGCTGGAGTGCAGTGCCACAATCTCAGCTCACTGCAATCTCCGCCTCCTGGGTTCAAAGGATTCTCCTGCCTTAGCCTCCCAAGTAGCTGGGATTACAGATGCCCACCACCACGCCCGGCTAATTTTTTTTGTTTGTTTTTTGTTTTTTTTTTTTAGTAGAGACGGGTTTTCACCATGTTGGCCAGGCTGGTCTCAAATTCCCGACCTCAGGTGATACGCCCGCATCGGCCTCCCAAAGTGCTAGCATTACAAGCATGAGCCACCACACCCAGCCAAGATAACAGTTTTTGTTGATGGATTGGATATGGAAGGAATGGGAGAGAGAAAAATCCTAAATAACTCCTAGTTTTTGGAATTCAGGGAATAGTGATAACATTTACTGAGATGTAAAAGAGTAGAGAAGGAGGCCAGGCGCGGTGGCTCAAGCATGTAATCCTAGCACTTTGGGAGGCTGAGACGGGTGGATCACAAGGTCAGGAGATCGAGACCATCCTGGCTAACACAGTGAAACCCCGTCTCTACTAAAAAATACAAAAAACTAGCCGGGCGAGGGTGGCGGGCGCCTGTAGTCCCAGCTACTCGGGAGGCTGAGGCAGGAGAATGGCGTAAACCCGGGAGG
>NW_016811596.1:3751635-3755545 GCF_001698545.2 Rhinopithecus bieti
AAAAAAAAAAAAAAAATCATATAATTTTTCACCTTTCTTCTGGAGTAATGACTACTTCACATGCATGGATCACGAAGTATTTGTTTGGGCAGTACATTTGTAGAACCCTTGAGACTGTACAGAATAAAATAGCTAGCATTCTTCTTCTTCAGCCATAAGTCCACCTTCTAGAATTAGAGAACTGAGACACAGGCTTAATGACTTAAGTTTTTGCGCAGTCTGTAGCACAGTCCGTACCACAGTCTTTGCTGATACTTAGGTTTTCTAACTTTCAACCTTGTGTTTGTTCTAAAAACAGAGGTGAGAGAAGATTGCTTGCAGAAAATGCTTTCTGCCATTGTACCAAGTGCATTTTTATCAAGAAAGTCTCTGAAGCAACCAAGTTGGGGTTCAGGGTTGGGGTCGAGGAAAGCAATGGAAAGGTGGGATTAGAAAAAACACAGAATGCTTGGTGAGGTGGCTCATACCTGTATCCCAGTACTTGGGAGGCTGAGGTGGATGGATCACCTGACATCAGGAGTTCAAGACCAGCTGACCCAACATGGTGAAACCCCGTTTCTACCAAAAATACAAAAACTAAGGCTGGGAGCAGTGGTTCACACCTGTAATCCCAGCACTTTGGGAAGCTGAGGAGGGCTGATAATGAGGTCAGGAGTTCGAGATCAGCCATGGCCAACATGGTGAAACACTCTCTCTACTAAAAATAAAAAAATTAGCTGTGTATGGTAGCGGGTGCCTGCAGTCCCACCTACTCAGGAGACTGAGGCAGGAGAATCGCTTGAACCTGGGAGGGAGAAGTTGCAGTGAACTGAGATTGCACCACTGCACTCCAGCCTAGGCGACAGAGTGAGACTCCGTCTCCAAATAAATAAACAAAATGATAATACAAAATACATAATAAATAATTTAGTTCATTCCTCACCGGAGGGCTTATACTTGAACTAGCACCAGTGGTATTCAAAGACTGCGGCAGCGTCCCCAAACTTGCTTTTCCAGCATTATATTTTGCTAGACTCCTGTAAGTGCCTTATTCCTCAGCTAAACTGGTCTAAGCACCATTCCCCAGCCTTCCCCACAAACTGCCTACCACCAGACATGTGCCCAGGCCGTTCCACCTTACTGAAATGCTCTTTTTCTATTTCCTGAGATGGAGTTTCGGCTGTTGTTGCCCAGGCTGGACTGCAATGGCATGATTTCAGCTCACTGCAACCTCTGCCTCTGGGGTTCAAGCATTTCTCCTGCCTCAGCCTTCCCAGTTGCTCAGATTACAGGTGTGTGACTCCACGTTCGACTAATTTTTGTATTTTTAGTAGACACGTTTCTCCATGTTGGCCAGGCAGGTCTTGAACCCCTGACCTCAGGTCATCCGCCTGCCTTGGCATCCCAAAGTACTGGGATTAAAGGCGTGAGGCACCATGCCCAGCTAAAATGCTCTTTTCTAATCTTTATCTCTTATCTCTTAGTCTACCCATCTTTCAAGATCCATTTCAAATACCAGCTTCAGGAAGCCTTTCTGGGTGTTTCCACATGAATAAAATCTCATGATTCCTGGCTGTTTTTTGGGGGGGGATTTTCTTATATTGTTCCCTCCAGCACCAGTTTATAACTTCAGGGTAGGGGCTTTGAGTTTCCTGCATCGTACAGCAGAGCGTTGTGCATTTTGTAGGCTTTCTCAATATACATGCATATATATTTTAATTTTTTCAGCCTCACCTTTAAAAAAACTCATTCAAATCTTTCTGGATTTAGAAATCTGTTATTTCGGCCAGGCGCGGGGGCTCACGCCTGTAATCCCAGCCCTTTGGGAGGCCAAGGTAGGCAGATCACGAGATCAGGAGATCCAGAGCATCCTGGCTAACACGGTGAAACCCTGTCTCTACTAAAAATATAAAAACTAATTGGACGTGGTGGCGGGAGCCTGTAGTCCCAGCTACTCAGGAGGCTGAGGCAAGAGAATTGCTTGAACCCGGGAGGCGGAGGTTGTAGTGAGTCGAGATTGCACCACTGCACTCCAGCCTGGGCGGCAAGAGCAAAAACTCAAAAAAAAAGCTGTTATTTCTTGATTGATTTATGTGTATGTATGTAATAGTCTTGCTCTCTTGCCCACCCTGGAGTATACTGGCATGATCACGGCTCACTGCAACCTCAACCTCCAGGGCTTGAATGATCCTCCCACTTCATCCTCCCAAGTAGCTAGGACCACAGGTGGGTGACCCCATGCCCGGTTAATTATTTGTATTACGTGTAGAGATGAAGTTTTGCCATGTTGCCCAGGCTGGTCTTGAACTTCTGGACTCAAGCAATCCTCTCACCTTGGTTTCCCAAAGTGCTGTGATTACAGACATGAGCCACCGTACCTGGTCCCTGGATGTTTTTATCAAGATGTTGTCTTGTCCAAAGATTGAGAGGCCCAAGTAAGAACTCAGTTAAAGAATGGAATTGGAAAAAGCAAAATTTTTGGCTAGGATAGGTGAAGAGAAGGACGACTATGTAATAGAGACTGGAAAACAGAATGGGATAGACATAAGGAGCATAAGTTGGTGGCTACCTGGGGCAAATGGAAAAAGAAAAAAAAAAAGAACAAGAAACAGAATTGTAAAAAAAAAAAAAAAGACAATAAGACAAACTGAGATACAAATATTGAAGGAGAACAGTCAAGTCATAAGTGTTGTGTCTAAGGGACATATTCCTAGCTTTTGTTGTCCTAAGGAGGTTCCGTTCTGTGCATGTCAGAAGATGACCGCCAAGAAAGGAAAGTGGGAAACAATACGGAAATGAAGGTAACCCCTTTATCCTCCCACTAGTTCACTCCTTGGAAATAGAAATGACTCCAGGAGGCAGATGAGGATAAATAAACACTGCCTTGAAACTGTCTCTATGCTTAGCTAGATTCTGTCTGCAGAATCCTGCAAATTGGGTTTGTCATCTGACCGTGTCTCTCTCCTCCTGCGTCTCTACATCTATTTCAGGTCCCTGGGTTTGCTCATGTCTGTTGCGTTGGTTCCTCTGCTGTGTTCCTCTAAGTGTCGGTAATGCCTCCATCCATTTCTAGAAGTAAATGTGTTGATGGCATTTTATCACCTCCGTAGTTCCTCTTTTGACCGTCTCAATTCTCACCTATGTCTGCGCCTATTGTTTTTACCTTAAGTCTTTTTCTTTCTGCACCCTTTTGTTTCTGCTTCTGTCACTGCTTCTCTCTACCAGCTGGCTCTCTATGCCATCCCCATAGCAACCTCTTTCTGGGGAAGAATGAGGGCAAGGAAAAGAGAGAGCTAGAATAGATGAGCTAAGAAAAGCCAGCTTGGGGGCCGGGCGCGGTGGCTCAAGCCTGTAATCCCAGCACTTTGGGAGGCCGAGACGGGTGGATCACGAGGTCAGGAGATCGAGACCATCCTGGCTAACACGGTGAAACCCCGTCTCTACTAAAAAATACAAAAAATTAGCTGGGCGAGGTGGCGGGCGCCTCTAGTCCCAGCTATACGGAGGCTGAAGCAGGAGAATGGCGTGAACCTGGGAGGTGGAGCTTGCAGTGAGCTGAGATCAGGCCACTGCACTCCAGCCCGGGCAACAGAGCAAGACTCCATCTCAAAAAACAAACAAACAAACAAAAAAGAAAAGCCAGATTGGAGTTGGAAGGTGACCTTTTGGATTGAGTCCTAGAACAAAGTACAGACAAACTATGAAGACTGATACCCGCCAAGTTACACAAAACCCTAAGAAAACACAAACTGGGAGCCCAAATCCAGTCCCTGCTGGCAAAGCTCCTTCAGCAAATCCTTTCTGTTGTAAATTAACCTGTCATCTGTTTTCCCTTCCCTGTGATTCAGATTATTCTTTCTTTCTGTTTTTAGATCTCATGATTCTTAAACATGTGTGGTTCTTTTTTTCTTTTTTCTTTTTTTTTTTTTTT
>NW_016811596.1:3758157-3769124 GCF_001698545.2 Rhinopithecus bieti
GCCTCCCAAAGTGCTGGGATTACAGGCTTGAGCCACCGCGCCCGGCCAAAATATTTTTATTAAGATACCATACACATATTAAGACAAAGATGTAGCCCACTTGTTTTTGTTTAGAATTTACTATTTACTGCCAAAAAATAACAACCCAGGTCAGGTGTGGTGGCTCATGCCTGTAATCCCAGTGCTTTGGGAGGCTCAGGTGGGTGGATCACCTGAGGTCAGGAGTTCAAGACCAACCTGGTCAATATGGTGAAACCCCATCTCTACTAAAAATTCAAAAACATTAGCCAGGCATGGTGGTGGACGCCTATAATCCCGGCTACTTGGGAGGCTGAGGCATGAGAATCGCTTGATCCCAGGAGGTGGAGCTTGCAGTGAGCCGAGATGAGCAGCACTGTACTCCAGCCTGGGTGAGAGAGCAAGACTCCATCTCAAAAAAAAAAAAAAAAATTGCAACCCAGCAATCTCATTCCTAATTATACACCCAAGAGAAAATAATTCATACATTGAGCAAATGACAGGAATGTGTATAGTAGCTCAAAACTGGAAACGATGCGTACATCAGTGGGCGAATAGATAAATTATGTTGGCATAGCCAAAGGTGGAATACTACTCAGGGATAAGAAGAAATGAACTGCCAACACCACCGTATAGTACTCGTAGACCCTATGCTCAGTGAAAAAAACATCTGAGCGCAAAAGAGTACATACTCTATGGTTCCATTTAAAGATCAAGAACAACAAAGTTCATTGATGATGACAGAAGTAAAAATCGTGGTTTCTAGCTGGGAGTGGTGGCTCATGCCTGTAATCCCAGCTGCTCAGGAGGCTGAGGCAGGAGAATGGCTTGAACCCTGGAGGCGGAGGTTGCAGTGAGCTGAGATCACGCCACTGCCTTCCAGCCTGGGTGACAGAGCAAGACTCTGTTCCGAAAAATAAATAAATATATATATATATATCGGTTTCTTCTGGCAAGGGCGGCTGTAGACTGGAACCAGCACAAGGAACCTTTTTGAGGAGCAAGAAATGTTAAAGAATCTAGATTTTGCCAGGCTGGGTGGCTTAAGTCTGTAATCCCAGCACTTTGGGAGGCTGAGGGGGCGGATCACCTGAGGTCAGGAATTCGAGACCAGTCTAACTAACATGGAGAAACCCCGTCTCTGCTAAAACTACAAAATTAGCTGGGCATGGTGGTGCATGCCTGTAATCCCAGCCACTTGGAAGGCTGAGGCAGGACAATCGCTTGAACCCAGGAGGTGGAGGTTGCAGTGAGCCGATCGAGCCATTGCATTCCAGCCTAGGTGACAGTGCAAGAGTCCAGCTCAAAAAAAAAAAAAAAAAAAAAAAAAAAAAAAAAAAAAAAAAAAAAAGCTGGGCATGGTGGTGAAAAAAAAAAAAAAAGAATCTAGATCTTGATCTGGTTAATGGTTATGCCTGTGAATACAGATGTAAATATTCACCCAACTGTAAACTCCAGATTAGTGCATTTTTATCTGCTTTATTGTATGTGTACTTCAGTAAAGAAGAAAAAAATAAAAGACATAAATAAAGGAGGGAATCACCACTATCACCTATCTATCATCTATCTATCACCACTAGAAGACATGGTTTTTTTTCTTGAAATATTTCCACTCTAACCACCCCAGCACTATTAAAGACGGTCCGTTTTGTAACTGGAACATCTGATGAGCATCTGATGAGTGGATCCAGAGATTAGCCCCTCATGTAGAGTTGATGATGACATTTCAGCTTCTAGACTTGAGTAAGATTACAGTAAAGGGAAGTGGAAACCTTGGGTGACTGGTTCAGGAAGAGGGCCAGGTTTACATCAACATTGCAACAAATCTGGTGGTTTTTGTGTTTGTGTGTTGCTGTTTCTTTCTTTTCTTCCTTTTCATCTTTGGGTCCGTATGCCTACTTCTCTTGGATTGATTTTCCACTCTACCCCACTATACAACAGACTCTTTGGGGAGGACAGGGGTGTTTAAATTTTCTTCCATTCTCCTGCTTCCCCATATTTTCTCATGTGTCTCAGTAAATTCAATGGTATGTGCTAACATTTTCTTTTATGAGTCTATTCCAGGGACTCACATCCTGTCCCCCGCCCAAGGAGCCTTCCAGTAGCCTTTACAGCTGCATTCTCAGGCTTTTGTCCACTCCTTTTGAAACAGTGCCTGTGACATTCCCACTCATCATAGCATGCCCCTCCCATGCCTCCAGGAAATTCTGTTTTCCAGCCGGCTTTCTACTCAGCAGCTGTTCTGAGTCTAATGTGCTTCATTCACCCTCAGCCTTCCTCAGGAAGACATAAAAAAAAAAGAACATTCATTTCTCAGGAATGATTGGTCAGCTGACTAAGTTGTCTGAGGGTCTAAAAGATGAGGGGTAACTCAAAGCATAAATGCTTGAGGGGATGGATACCCCATTCTCCATGATGTGATTATTTTACATTGCATGCTTGCATTAAAACATCAGGGACCCCATAAATATATATACCTACTGCATACTCACAAAAAACTTTTCAAAATTGTTTTAAAGATGAAGGGGAGGGATTAGCAGAAATACATAGGTGGAGGGGAAACAAAAGTATGTGTCTTATTATATGTGCCTTCCCTTTTACATTGAGTTGCTCTAGTTTCCTGGTTATTTCTGTTTCCGTAGTGTTTGGTTCATACATGGTACTTAACGGAAATATTTCACCAATATATGAAAAAGTGACTGCGTGAGGGAGAAAACCTGTAAGTCGTGATTGAAGAATGACAGGGTAACTGCCGCAAGATTCAGGGTGCTGAGGTTTCTCAGATGATGAAAATTTCTGTGCCGATTGGGGTAGTGGCAACATTGGTGTGTGTGTGTGTGTGTGTGTGTGTGTGTGTGTGAGAAAAGTCGTCCACCTGCACACCTAAAAGGTTTTAATTTTATTGTGTACATTTTATACATAAAATTGACTTTAAAAAAGCATCAGCGTGCTGCTCTGGCATAATGAAGGGAGTTTGTAAACATAGGCGGCTGTGTGAAAGCGTGACGTGTGAAACGTGGAGTGTACGTGGGAAAGAAGAGTAAAAGACCTGCAGCTAAACAGGCAACGTGGTCGCGTGATGGGGATGGAGATGGGGATGGAGACTCACAAGGCTGAGTGGGGCTGAAAGGGACGTTTGAGGATTACTGACCTAGCACAAAACATCTGCCCTTGAGGCGAAACCCTCTTAAAACCTTTGGTGGCTTTCCAGAGAAGACTCCGATTCCTGAGAATTGCAACGCCCTCCGGCGGGTTGGGAGTGTGAGGCGCTCCCGCTGTCCCCCAGCACGTGGGAGCCAGCGGGACCTGAGCCCCGCCTTCCTGCAGCGGCTGGGACGTGCCCTGTGGCACGCTACCCGCTGAGCGCACATCCTGCCCCCCGCCCTCGGAATCCCAGCACTGGGGCCGAGCCCCGAGCTGCATTCTTCCTCCTCCCTGCCCACCCAGAGACTCAGGCATACACACAGTTTTCTTTCGTATCTGCTCTCTCAGCCTCTCTCGGGCCAGTTTGGGTAAATTGGTCCAGGAGGAAGAAATAAAAATGAAAAGACTGAGAGTTTAAAGGCATGTGGAGGGCTTAGAAGAAAAGCCCTTTTCTTCTAAGAAAATGCAAGAAAGGGAGAGCGCGGCCGGCCGCGATGACTCACGCCTGTCATCCTGGCACTTTGGGGGCCGAGGCGGTCGGATCACTTGAGGTCAGGCGTTCAAAACCAGCCTGGCCAACATGGTGAAACCCCATCTCTACTAAAAATACAGAAAAAATTAGCCGGACCTGGTGGTGGGCGGCTGTAATGCCAGCTACAAAACAAAAAACAATGTAATGTGTGTATCTTGGCGTTGCATTTATGTATTATGTAATTTTTTTTTTCTTTTGACACAAGGTCTCCCCCTGTTTCCCAGACTGGAGTGCAGCAGAGCAATCACGGCTTCACTGCAGCCTCAAACTCCTGGGCTGAAACAACCCTCCCACCTCAGCTTCCTGAATACCTGGGACAAGAGCTGGGACTATGGGTGCAACTGTCTTGGGGCTAAGTTTGTATCTTATTTTATTTTATTTTATTTTTATTTTTTAGTGACGGAGTTTTGCTCTTCTTGCCCAGGCTGGAGTGCAATGGCACGATCTAGGCTTACTGCAACCTCCGCCTCCTGGGTTCAATCGATTATCCTGCCTCAGCCTCCTGAGTCGCTGGGATGGCAGGCATGCATCACCACTCCTGGCTAATCTTGTTTTTTTTTTTTTTTTTTTTTTTGAGACGGAGTCTTGCTCTGTTGCCCAGGCTGGAGTGCAGTGGGACCATCTTGGCTCACTGCAACCTCTGCCTCCCAACCAATTCTTCTGCCTCACCCTTCCAAGTAGCTGGGACTACTGGCGCGTGCCACCACGCCCAGCTAATTTTTTTTTTTTTGTATTTTTAGTAGAGACCGGGTTTCATCATATTGGCCAGGCTGGTCTCAAACTCCTGACCTCGTGATTTGACCGCCTCAGCCTCCCAAAGTGCTGGGATTATAAACGTGAGCCACCGTGCCTGGCTGCTAATTTTGTATTTTTAGTAGAGCCGGGGTTTCTCCATGTTGGTCAGGCTGTTTTCAAACTCCTGACCACAGGTGATCTGCCCGCCTCGGCCTCCCAAAGTGCTGGGATTACAGGCATGAGCCGCCATGGCCAGGCTGTATTTGTTTTTTTGTAGAAGCAGGGTCGTGCTAGGTTGCTCAGACTGGCCTCTAACACCTGGGCTCAAGGGATCCTTACTGCCTCTGCCTTCAGAGTAGCTAGAATTACAGACACACATCACCATGCCCAGCTTTGTTTGTTTTGAGATAGGATTGGCTGGTTTTGAACTCATGGACTCAAGCTGTCCTCCTGCCTCAGCCTCCCAAAGCGGTGGGATTACAGGTGTGGACCACCGCTCCCAGCTTGTATTTTATTTTTTATGCACTTGGTAGTGCCCTTTCATGACACTTAATATAAACTTTCAGCCAGGAACAGTGGTTCCCACCTGTAATCTTGGCACTTTGGGAAGCCCAGGTGGGAGGATTGCTTCAGCCTACGAGTTTGAGACTAGCCTGGGCAACATAGTGAGACACCAATCTCTATCTTTAAAAAATTAAAACATTAATCTGGGCGCAGTGGCTCACGCCTGTAATTTCAGCACTTTGGGAGGCCGAGGCGCGTGGATCACCTGTGAGGTCAGGAGTTCAAGACCAGCGTGGCCCACATGGCAAAACCCTGTCTCTACTAAAAATACAAAAGTAGCCAGGTGTGGTGGCATGCGCCTGTAGTCCCAGCTACTTGGGAATCTGAGGCAGAAGAATCGCTTGAACCAGGGAGATGGAGGTTGCAGTGAGCCGAGATCCACCACTGCACTCCAGCCTGGGTGACAGAGTGAGACTCCGTCTCAAAAAAAAAAAATTTTTTTTTTTTTTAAATTTAAAATAACTAAAACATTAAATAGGCCAGGCATGGTGGCTCAAGCCTGTAATCTCAGCACTTTGGGAGGCCGAGATAGAACTCTCACTTGAGCTCAAGAACTGGAGTCCAGCCTGGACAATGTATCAAGACTTCATCTCTACAAATAATGTTAAAAACTATTAGTGACAGCTGGGCGCGGTGGCTCACGCCTGTAATACCAGCACTTTGGGAGGCCAAGGTGGGCGGATCATGAGGTCAGGAGATCAAGACCATCCTGGCTAACACAGTGAAACCCCGTCTCTACTAAAAATACAAAAAATTAGCCAGGCGTAGTGTCGGGCACCTGTAATCCCAGCTGCTGGGGAGACTGAGGCAGGAGAATGGCAGGAACCTGGGAGGCGGAGCTGGCAGTGAGCCAAGATCATGCCACTGCACTCTAGCCTGGGCAACAGAGTGAGACTCTGTCTCAAAAAAAAAACAAAAACAAAAAACCCCAAACTATTAGTGGGGCATAAGTGGCATAAGCCTGTGGTCCCAGCTACTTGGGAGGCTGATATGGTTTGGTTCTGTTTCCCTACACAAATGTCACCTCAAATTGTAATCCCCACCTGTTGAGGGAGGGACCTGGTGGGAAGTGATTGGGTCATTTGGACAGTTTCCTCCATGCTGTTCTCGTGATAATGAGTGAATTCTAACAAGATCTGGCCGGGCGCGGTGGCTCACGCCCGCCTGTAATCCCAGCTCTCAGCGGAGGCAGAGGCGGAGGATAGCCTGAGCCCAGGAGTTCGAGACCCCTGCCGGGTACATACAGGAGACCCCGTTCTGCACAAAAAGGACAAAAAAAAAAAAAAAAGACAAAAAAAAAAAAACAAGATCTGATAGGTGAAAGGTGTGTGGTGTCTCCCCCTGCCCTTTTGCCACCGTCTCCTGGCTGCAATGTAACGCACGTGGCTGCTTCCCATTTTGCACCATGATTTAAGTTCCTGAGGCATCCCTAGCCATGTGCAACTGGAGTCAAAGTTTTTTTTTTTTTTTTCTTTCTCAGAGTCTCCCCTCTGTCGCCCAAGGCTGGGTGGCAAGTTGCGTGATCTTGGCTCAGCTGCAACCTCCACCCGCTGGGTTTAAGGGCAATTCTCCTGGCCTCATTCCTGCCTCAAGCCTCCAGAGTAACTGTAATACACACACTTGGCCACCACACCTGGGTAATTTTTCTGTATTTAGTAGAGATAGGTCGTCACATCGTTAGCCAGGGCTGACTTCGTGATCAGCCAACTCAGGCCTCCCAAATTGCTGGATTCCATAGGCGTGAGGGCACCACAGCCTAGCCAAACCTTTTTCCTTTATAAATTACTCAGTCTCAGATAGTTATTTTATATATATAGATAATATACATAATAATATATATATCTACTATACCATATATACTTTTTTTTTTTTTTTTTTTTTTTTTTTTTTTTGGAGACCAGAGTCTTGGCTCTGTTGCCCAGGCTGGAGTGTGATGGCATGTCCGCGCCTCATCCTAGATTCAAGCTGTTCTCCTGCCTCAGCCTCCCAGGTAGCTAGGATTACAAGCATGCATCACCTTGCCCAGCTAATTTTTGTACATTTAGTAGAGATGGAGTGTCACCATGTTGGCCAGGCTGGTATTGAACTGACCTCAGGCGATCCACCCACCTTGACCTCCCAAACTGCTGGGATTACAGGCATGAGCCACTGCACCCGGCCTTAGGTAGTTCTTTGTTGTTGTTGTTGTTGTTGTTGTTTCAGACGAAGTCTCACTGTTGTCCCCCAAGCTGGAGTGCAATGGCGCGATCTCGGCTCACTGCAACCTCTGCCTCCTGGGTTCAAGCGATTCTCCTGCCTCAGCCTCCCAAGTAGCTGGGATTATAGGCACCTGCCACCATGCCTGGCTAATTTTTGTATTTTAAGTAGAGACAGAGTTACACCATTTTGGCCAGGCTGGTCTCGAACTCCTGACCTCAAGTGATCCACCTGCCTCATCCTCCCACAGTGCTGGGATTACAGGCATTAGCCACCACGCCTGGCCAAATGCAGTCTTTCACCACCTTTTTGGATCACAGAAAATGACCATGAAGCTAAGAAAGATAGGGAAAGTGGAATTTCAGATTAGCCGTCAGCCCATCTTTCATCAGCCATTTCCCTAATCCAGTCCTGATTTTTCCTCTTGCTAGTAATATGGAGGGCAGCACTACGTTCAAAGCGG
Source organism: Rhinopithecus bieti (assembly GCF_001698545.2). NCBI lineage: Eukaryota > Metazoa > Chordata > Mammalia > Primates > Cercopithecidae > Rhinopithecus > Rhinopithecus bieti. Next base: position 3,765,810 of record NW_016811596.1, read on the forward strand.
CCACTGGGGATTGAGGTATTCTAATATCTGTGCTGTGTTTCTAGGTAAGTACAAGAATCAGGTGAATTTATCAGCCCTCAGTGAACCTGGGGGAGCCAGTTTATTGAACTAGTGCCCTTAAGTAGAGGACATTCTCAACATTGGTAAGTTTATCTCCCATTCCCTATATCATGGAATGAGAGAAATTTGGAGAAAAAGCTTCTATTTCCTAATCTCAGCTTTTTTTTTTTTTTTTTTTTGAGACAGAGTATTGCTCTGTCACCCAGGCTGGAGTGCAGTGGTGCAATCTCGGCTCACTGCAATCTCTGCATCCTGGGTTCTAAGTGATTCTCCTTCCTCAGCCTCTCGAATAGCTGGGATTACAGGCACGTGCCATCATGCTTGGCTAATTTTGTATTGTTAGTAGAGACTGGGTTTCCCCATGTTGGCCAGGCTGGTCTCGAACTCCTGATCTCAGGTGATCCACCCGCCTGGGCCTCTCCAAATGCTGGGATTACAAGTGTGAGCCACCACACCCAGCCCTAATCTCAGCCTTTTTTTTTTTTGAGACAGAGTCTCGCTCTGTCGCCCAGGCTGGAGTGCAGTGGCACGATCTCGGCTCACTGCAAGCTCGGCCTCCCGGGTTTACGCCATTCTCCTGCCTCAGCCTCCCGAGTAGCTGGGACTACAGGCGCCCGCCATCTCGCCCGGCTAGTTTTTTGTATTTTTTAGTAGAGACGGGGTTTCACCGTGTAGACCAGGATGGTCTCGATCTCCTGACCTCGTGATCCGCCCGTCTCGGCCTCCCAAAGTGCTGGGATTACAGGCTTGAGCCACTGCGCCCGGCCAAATCTCAGCCTTTTTATATCTTCTTGGTAGGTCCACTTTTTGGTATCCCCTAACAAGAAGTCCTCAGAGATTTTTACTACTCGACATGTGTGCATCCCGCCCAGATGTATTCTGTTCTTTCTGTCCACCCTCTACTCCCCATTCCATTTCTTCCTCTGACCTAGGGTTAGAATGGCCCAGTGATCCCACAACTTTCTGATGCTATTTCATTTGATGCCTCTACTGTCTAAATCACAATCTGGATACCTTTACTTACTGTAAGGGATCAGATAGCAGATAGTTTAGGCTTTGTGGGCCATACAATCTGTCGTAACTACCCACCCTGACAATATGTAATGCAAAAGCAGCCCTTGACAATATATAAATGAATGGGTGTGGCTGTATTTCAATAAAGCTTTATTTGTGGACACAGAAATTTGAATTTTATATCATTTTCACAAGCCACAAAATAATTATTTTGGCTTATATAATAATAATAATATTATTATTATTATTATTTTGATCCCCTCCCCGCAACCATTTAAAAATGTAAAAGTCATTTGTAGTTTATGTGTGGTGATAAACAAGTGTTGGGCTGGATTTGGACCCAGTGCCATAGTTTCAGACCCCTGGTCTAACTGAACTGAAAGGTAATCAGCTCTCCAAAGCCATTTTTACTGAAGGAGACTCCCCTTTTTTTTCCTTTGATGTTTCTTGTTGGCAGAGAGAACACTGATAAGTAGCAAGAGCTTTCCTTCCCTTATCCAGCCTCCCAGACTGGCATCCTCGTCTTCCTTTCACCTTCTCTCTAGAGCCTGAGAATAGAATCTTTACTAAACTCGCAGGGGAGGATGTCTCCCTTTTCCTACAACCCTTGAACAGTCACTTATCGTCAGCCTCCAGATTTCTTGCACCCAGGACATACTTCCTGTTTATGATAAGCTGCCTAAGAAGGGGCAAAATTACAGCCTCCATTTCTAGGCATAAATGGGTAGGAGGGACATGGATGGAGAAAGAGTGGCTCTCATGGATTCTTTTTTCCTTTCTTTTTTTTTTGAGACAGAGTCTCGCTGTGTTTATCCAGGCTGGGGTGCAGTGGTGGTGCAACGTCAGCTCACTTCTATCTCCTCCTGAGTTCAAGCGATTCTCCTGCCTCAGCCTCCTGAGTAGCTGGGACCACAAGTGCGCACCACCACCCCCGGCTAATTTTTGTATTTTTAGTAGAGACAGGGTTTCACCATATTGGCCAGGCTGGACTCTTGACCTTGTGATCTGCCCACCTCGGCCTCCCAAAGTGTTGGGATTACAGGCGTGAGCCACCGTGCCTGGCCCCGGATTCATGTTAAGACATGCATTGGATATATTTCTCTTAATCTACAACAATATGGTATAGTATAGTATAGTATAGTATAGTATAGTATAGTATAGTATAATATAGTATAGTATAGTATAGTACAGTATAGTCAACTATTTTTGCCCCAAACTGTGGGTCCTTGAGCAAATTACTTAGAGATTTCTTGGTGTAAATGAGGATGACAATAGCAAATTTCAAATATTGTTATCAATTATAAATGAGGTAACAGAAGAAACTGACACTTTGATTTATCAAGTACCTATTTCTACCACTACAGAGAAGAATGTTTCTGTGATGATTTGATTAAGCTCCTCACATCTACTTGGAGAATGTTTGGAAAGTCTAAATTTAGATCGTTGAAAAGAATGGTGGGGGGGCGGGGGTGGGGACTCGGTTGCTAACACCTGTAATCCCAGCATTTTGGGAGGCTGAGGCAGGCGGATCACCTGAGGTCGGGAGTTTGAGACCAGCCTGACCAACATGGAGAAACCCCGTCTCTACTAAAATACAAAATTAGCCGGGCGTGGTGGTGCATGCCTGTAATCCCAGCTACTCGGGAGGCTGAGGCAGGAGAATTGCTTGAACCCCGAAGGTGGAGGTTGCAGTGAGCTGAGATTGCACCACTGCACTCCAGCCTGGGCGACAGAGCAAGGCGCCATCTCGAGAACAACAACAAAAAAGAAATAAAAGGCAAAAATGAATACATAACCTCATCCCAGTAGAATTTCAGTTCTATGCAAACAGGAAATGGAGCTCCCCTACCACACCACAGTATCCTCAGAATCTAAAACTGGGTTTGGCAACATAGCAGATCTGTATAAATAAAAGAACCCAGACTTATATCCCCTTGTGGATTTTTCAGGCCATTTGTCTTTCTTCACTCTTGTTGTCACTATGTTAGTCTGCTGCTGTTTATTAATAGTATCTAGGGGAAGAAGGCCAGAGAATATCAAGGTAAGGTCCACAGCCTTTAAAGGGCCACTTGTCAGGGTATAAGATTTCATGGGTTATCTCTTAACTTTGAATTTTATTTTTTTGAAAATTATAAACTTGCTTATTTTCCATTAGCTTAAAGCAGCCACTTACATGTAATTGGAATTAAGCTAGATTTTAAATTTTTTTTTTTTTTTTTTTTTTTTTTTTTTTTTTTTTTT
>NW_016811596.1:3769333-3781833 GCF_001698545.2 Rhinopithecus bieti
TTTTTTTTTTTTGAGACGGAGTCTTGCTCTGCCACCCAGGCTGGAGTGCAGTGGCCGGATCTCAGCTCACTGCAAGCTCTGCCTCCCGGGTTTTTTACGCCATTCTCCTGCCTCAGCCTCCCGAGTAGCTGGGACTACAGGCGCCCGCCTCGTCGCCCGGCTAGTTTTTTGTATTTTTAAGTAGAGAGAGGGTTTCACCGTATTAGCCAGGATGGTCTCGATCTCCTGACCTCATGATCCGCCCGTCTCGGCCTCCCTAAGTGCTGGGATTACAGGCTTGAGCCACCGCGCCCGGCCTAGATTTTAAAATTTACCTGGGGTTCGCTCACGCCTGTAATCCCAGCACTTTGGGAGGCCAGGTGGATCACTTGAGCCCAGGAGTTCGAGACCAGCCTGGGCAACATGGTGAAACCTTGTCACTACAAATGATACAAACATTAGCTGGACATCATGGCATGTGCTTAGTCTCAGCTACTCAGGAGGCTGACGCAGGAGGATCACTTGGGTCCAGGAGGTCGAGGCTGCAGTGAGCTGAGATCGTGGCACTGCACTCCAGCCAGCTCCTCTTTGCAACAGAGAAAGACCCTGTCTCCAAAAAATAAAGAAAGAAAATAAAGAAATATACCTGGAACCCAGTTTTTGAATATTGTGGTTGTAATCAAAGCACCTTCCCATGTTTGATCACTTAAACAGTTACAGGATTATAGGGTCAGGCCACTGAAGTCAGCACTTGTTGCACACATTTTAAAAACGGTACAGTGTTGTTGCAATAAATTTGCATTGAAACATGCAAGAAGTACTCGAGATTTTGCACTCCCATGAGATTGTGCAGTCATGTCAAACAGACCAAGAACCAAAGAGGATGAAGAAAAACAGGACACTGAGGGAGATAAAGATGTTGTCTGTATCCGTCGGTAGCATCAACAGTAAGACAAATTCCATAGGAGGAGGAGAGAAACAGAAGAGTAAAGAAGGGACCAGAGCATTTGGTCCGCTTTGAGTGATGGAGCTTGTCGCTCCGGAGATTCAAGACGGTCTGCAATGCACGTCTGCACTTGCTTACGCAGCCTTTTACAAACGCAAAACGCAAGCAGGCGGGGCTAACCTATAGGGTAGATACAGACATGAAGAAATTATTTGGTTTCTGGGCCCGCCTCATCCAAATATTTCAGTGACTGCCCTATTCAACTGGGAGGCTAAAATAAGAGGTCAACACCCTGTGTTATTTGTGAGAAAATGCATACATTAGGGAAGCTGATTTTTTTTTTTTTTTTTAAATTGAGACAGAGTCTTGCTCTGTCCCCGTGGCTGGAGTGCAATGGCGCAATCTCGGCTCACTGCAAGCTCCGCCTCCCGGGTTCACGCCATTCTCCTGCCTCTGCCCCCCGAGTAGCTGGGACTACAGGTGCCTGCCACCATGCCTGGCTAATTTTTTGTATTTTTAGTAGAGACAGGATTTCAGCATGTTAGCCAGGACGGTCTCGATCTCCCGACCTTGTGATCCGCCCCCCTCGGCCTCCCAAAGTGCAGGGATTACAGGCGTGAGCCACCGCGCCCGGCCGGGAAGCTGATTTTTCACTACACAGGCTGTGTAGTATGTATAGTATGTATAGTAGAATATGCATCAGGCATTATAATTACTACAAGTATAATAGCTAGAACACTGGTATGTAACAGCCACTGGATGTTAAAAATGTGTTAAATGCATGTGTTGTGAAATGTATGGACAAGGAAAATACACGAGTCTTTTTCACTTAAGAGAGCTTTGCCTCCGCTGCTTCACATCTCTTGCTCTTCAAGTTGCTAAAGACAAATGCTGAAATACTACCGTAACCCCTTATACAAGTGAGGGTGAAGAGTTTTTGTCTCTTTAGACTATGGCGTGTTCTGAAGATTATAGTACCATTTTGCTTAAGTATCTTAAATCACGCACTAATGTTACCTGCACTTTCTCTTCACTTCCCCTTGCCTGAAGGGAACTAGGGCCTCAGGCTTGAAAAGAGCTTGCCCTTTGTGATTCCACCAGGAGGCATCCCTAAAAGTGGGAGGAGAACCTCTGTTGAAAGCAGACCACACCTGCTGTTTCCACACTAAGGCTCCTCTGCAGTGGCTGCTTCCTCCACTTCCTACCACATTCCATGCCCGGAGGCCAATCTGGCTGTATTCTGAGTCTTGTACTCCTTTTTGAGACTGTGATAAGGGATTTTGCACCTCACCGCCCCTCAAGAGTACGCTAAAATACATTTGCATTCACTTTCAGGGGGTATTCGCCTAGTCTATGTTATTTTTTCTTTCTTTTTTTGGGGTGCGGGGTGGCGGATGAAGGGGAACAAGGTCTGACTCTGCTCCCCAGGCTGGAGGGTAGTGGCTCACTGCAGCCTCAAACTCCTGGATTCAGGGATCCTGCCTACTCAGCCTCCCGTGTAGCTGGAACTACAGGCATGCACCATCACACCTGGCTCATGTTTTAAATTTTTTTTTGTGGAGATCAAGTCTTGCTATGTCCCCCAGGCTGGGCTCAAACTCCTGACCTCAAGCCATCCTCCCATCTCAGCCTCCTAAAGCAAGGTAATTATAGGCACAAGCCACCACACCCCCTAGTCCAGTTTAGAACCCCATTTGATGAACAACATCCTGAAGCTTCAGTAGTCTTTTTCTTCCTAGAGAACTGGGTGAATCTTTTCCAGCGAGTTAGGCTGCTGGACTGGAGGGCTACCAAAGTTAGGAAAAAGCCCTGTTAAAAGAATATAGACCTTTAATTATGAAACATTGTATTGAAAAGTATCCATAGGTCAGGAGCAGTGGCTTGCACCTGTGATCCCAGCACTTTGGGAGGCCCAAGTTGGTTGGATCGATCACTTGAGGTCAGGAGTTTGAAACCAGCCTGGCCAACATGATGAAACCCCGTCTCTACTAAAAATACAAAAATTAGCCAGGCGTGGTGGTGGGCATCTGTAATCCCAGCTACTCAGGAGGCTGAGGCAGGAGAATCACTGGAATCCAGGAGGTGGAAGTTGTTGTGAGCAACCATTGCACCATTGCACTCCAGCCTGGGTGACACAGCAAGACTCTGTCTCAAAAGAAAAAAAAAAAAAAAGTGTCCATAGATTGGCATATGCTTCTGGTTTTGAAAGAGTAGATGTGAGTCAGCTAAGCACTTCAGTCACCATGTAGCTGTTTTCCTGTGAGTGGGGGCAGGGAAGTGGTATCCTGGTGATAGTGTCCCACTAATAGCTACACAGAGAAAGAAGGACTTTTATAGCTTTAGAGCACTGCTAGAGGAAAGTTAAGGAACTCAGAGAACTGTCTTCACTTCATGCAGGCAATTATCTGTGTTCCCTATATATTGGCACTTGTACAGAAGATGACTTTTATTGCTTCTTGGCCTTTTGGCTAAGATCAAGTGAAGATGACTTTTAAAACCCTTGTCTGTGATCCTGCAGTCACTCTCCTTGGTGCTTATGCAAATGAGTTGAAATCCTGCATCTACATGAAAACCTGCAAACGAATGTTTAGAGCAGTTTTATTCATTGTTGCTAAAACTTACCAAGATGTCCTTCGGGAGGGTGAATGTATAAATTGTGGTGCATTAAAATAATGGAATATTATCCAGTGATAAAAATAAATGAGCCATGAAAAGACATAGAGGAATCTTCAATGAATATCACTAAGTCAAATAAGCCAATATGAAAAGGCTACATAATGTATGATTCTAACTGTATGACATTCCGGAAAAGGTAAAACTATGCAACAAGACATCAAAAAGATCGGTGGTTGCCAGGGGTTGGAGGAGTAGGGAAGGGAGGTGGAACATGGGATTTTTAGAGCAGTAAAGCTGTTCTGTGTGACATCATACATTTATCAAACCCATGGAACATACAACCCAAAGAATGAACCCGAATATAAACTGTGGACCTCAGTTAATAATAATGTATCAATATTAGCTCCTCAATTATTAATATAACAGATGTGGCCAGGTGAGGTTGTTCACACCTGTAATCCCAACACTTTGGGAGGCCAAGACGGGCAGATCACCTGAGGTTAGGAGTTTGAGACCAGCCTGGCCAATATGGCAAAACCCCATCTCTACTAAAAATATAAAAATTAGCTGGGCATGGTGACGGGTGCCTGTAATTCCAGCTACTCAGGAGGCTGAGGCAGGAGAATCGCTTGAACATGGGAAACAGAGGTTGCAGTGAGCCGAGATCACGCCACTGCATTCCAGCCTGGGAGACAGAGTGGAAGACTCCGTTTAAAAATATATATAACAGATGTATCATACTAATGCAAATGTTACTAGTAAGGGGGTTAAGGGAGTAGATGGGAACTCTGTATACTTTCTGCTTAATTTTTCTCTAAACCTTAAACTGTCCTACCCCAAGTAAAGCCTATCAATTTTAAAAAAAGGCAAAATGCTTGATTATATGTCATTCTCCATCCCCTTTACCACCATGAGACCTTAAAGGCAGGGAACATGTTTTTTGTGTGTGCCGGAGTTTCGCTCTTGTCGCCCAGGCTGGAGTGTAATGGCGTGATCTGGGCTCACTGAAATCTCCGCCTCCCAGGTTCACGGGATTCTCCTGCCTGAGCCTCCTGAGTAGCTGAAATAACAGGCGTGGGCCACCACACTCAGCTAATCTTTTTTTGTATTATTAGTAGAAACGGGATTTTACCATGTTGACCAGGCTAGTCTCAAAATTCGGATCTCCACCCCCCTCGGCCTCCCAAACTGCTGGGATTATAGGTGTGAGCCACTGCGCCAGTCCATACATCTTTTCTATCTTTATATTCCCAGCATCTGGGATGAAAGAGAAAAGAACACTATTTTAGTGCATATCCTAACAATATCTCAGACGTAGCACATCTAAAATAAAAGTCTTGATTTGACCCTGAAGTCTCTCTCTGTCTGCTTTCCTGACTGAGGTAAATGGCAATTCCAGTTCTCCAGTTGCTCCAGCCAAAACCTTTAGGATCATTATTGACTCCGTTTTTTCACTTATGCCGAACATCTAAAACCACCAGTAGGTTGCACCTTAAAAATACATTTTAAATCCAACAAGTCATTTCTCACCTGGACCAGTAGCCTCCTAACTGGTCTCTATGCTCCCACTCTTACCCTGTGTCTTTGTTCATACTGCTGTAACTAAGCAACACAGACTGGCAGGGCGCCGTGGCTCAAGCCTGTAATCCCTGCACTGAGGCAGGTGGATCACCTGAGGTCAGGAGTTCGAGACCAGCGTGACCAACATGATGGAACCTCGTCTCTACTAAAAATACAAAAAATTGACCGGGCGCGGTGGCTCATGCCTGTCATCCCAGCACTTTGGGAGGCCAAGGCGGGCGGATCACAACGTCAGGAGATCGAGACCATCCTGGCTAATATGGTGAAACCCCATCTCTGCCAAAAACACAAAAAAATTAGCCAGGCGTGGTGGCAGGCGCCTGTAGTCCCAGCTACTCAGGAGGCTGAGGCAGAAGAATGGCAGGAACCCGGGGCCGAGTGTGCAGTGAGCCGAGATCGCGCCACTGCACTCCAGCCTGGGCGACAGAGCAAGACTCCATCTCCAAAAAAATAAAAAATAAAAGATAAAAAATAAAATAAAAATAACTAGGCGTGGTGGTAGGCGCCTGTAATCCCAGCTACTCAGGAGGCTGAGGCAGGAGAATCGCTTGAACCCAGGAGGCGGTTGTAGTGAGGGGAGATTGCGCCACTGCACTTTAGCCGGCAACAACAGCAAAACTCCATGCTCAGATTACAGGCGTGAGCCACGCGCCTGGCCAAGGTCCGGCCTCTTAATATCGCCACAATTAGGATTAAGTTTCTGCATGATATTTTTGGTCGGGCGCGGTGGCTCAAGCCTGTAATCCCAGCACTTTGGGAGGCCGAGACAGGCGGATCACGAGGTCAGGAGATCGAAACCATCCTGGCTAACACGGTGAAACCCCGTCTCTACTAAAAAAATACAAAAAACTAGCCGGGCAAGGTGGCTGGCGCCTGTAGTCCCAGCTACTCGGGGGGCTGAGGCAAGAGAATGGCGGGAACCCGGGAGGCGGAGCTTGCAGTGAGCTGAGACCCGGCCACTCCACTCCAGCCTGGATAACAGAGCCAGACTCCGTCTCAAAAAAAAAAAAAAAAAAAAACAAAAAAAAAAAAAAGTACTGGCATGAATTTCGGAGGGAAGACACACATTTAAACCACAGCGGCCCTCCTTCAGCACCTTCTCCATTCAACAGCACATACTTTTTTAAAAACACGAATCAACTCATGTCATGCTTCTGCTCCAAATACTAAAATGGCTTCGTAGCTCCCTGGCTGTCTGTCACATTCAGAATATAAACCAGAACGTCCATGACTGCTTAAAATGTCCTGCACGAGCAGACTCCTAGCTGTCTTCAACGTAATTTCTCCTGCCACTCTGCCCCTGCTTCACTCCACTCCTGCCAAATCCGCCTTTTGACACCCTGCCAAGCACGAGTCCTCCTTTTGGTGTCTGCGTTTGAAATGCCTTCTGTTTGAAATGCTGTTTTCAGATACTGCCGAGGTTGACTTCCTCGTGTGATTCAGGTTTCTGTTCAAGTATCATCTCTACTGAGAGAGGAACCCTAACCACTCTGTCTTAATCTTCCCCAGCCCCAACGCTTTATCACCTTACCTTGATATTTTATTCTTCAAAATGCTCCCCTTATTACTTGACATTATATATGTGTTGTCTGTTAAGGCTGCCATAACAAAATACCACAAACAGGTGGCTTAAACAACAAGAATTTGTTTTCTCATAGTTCTAGATGGTGGATATCCGAGATCAAGGTGCCAGCAGGGTTAGTTTCTCCTGAGACCTCCCCGCTTCGGTAGCAGATGGCTGTCTCAGTGTCCTCACATGGCCTTTTCTCTATTCATAGGCCTAATGCCTCTTCCTCTTCTCATAAGGACACCTATCCTATTGGACTAGAGCCCCACCCTAGTGACCTCATGTAACCTTAATTACCTCCTTAAAGACCCATCTCCAAATACAGTTCCATTCTAAGTTACTAGGGGTTAGGGCTTCAACATATGAATTTTAGGACACAATTTAGTCCATGACTCTTTGCGCTCTGGCCTCCCAAAATTTATGTCCTCACATGCAAAATACATTTATCTCTATCCCAGCGGGCCCTAAAGTCTTAACCCATTCCAGCATCAGTTCTAAATCCAAAATCTCATCTGAATATCATTTAAATTTGGTATGGGTGAGACTCAAGGTATGATTAATCCTGAGGCAAATTTTTTTTCCAACCTGAGCCTGGGAAACCAGACAAGTCATGTGCTTCCATAATATAATAGTGGGACAGACATAGGCTAGACATTCTCATTGCAAAAGGGGGAAATGGGGGAAATAAGAAAGGGGTACCTGGTCTTGCAAGTATTCTAGCAAGGCAAATTCCTTTTTTTTTTTTTTTTTTTTTTTGAGACAGAGTCTAGCTTTGTTATCCAGGCTGGAGTGCAGTGGCGCGATCTCAGTTCACTGCAACCTCTGCCTCCTGGGTTCATGCGATTCTCCTGCCTCAGCCTCCCAAGTAGCTGGTATTACAGGCTCATGCCACCACACCGGCTAATTTTTGTATTTTTAGCAAAGACAGGGTTTCACCATGTTGGCCAGGCTGGTCTTGAACACCTGACCTCAGGTAATCCACCCAACATGGCCTCCCAAAGTGCTGGGATTACAGGCATGAACCACCATGCCCAGCCCATTATTTCTTTATCAAGTGATTTTCTAGCCACACTCTCAGTGTTCTCTCCAAAACATGCTTTGTCAGTACTTTGCAATATACATAGGCCAAGAATTTCTCAAATAATGATTCCTTTTTGCTTACAATTTCTCATTCAGTTTATCTCTTCTTCTCACATGTTACTATAAGCAGCAAGGAGAAAGCAGGCCATATCCTCAGCATTTTCGTTAGAAATCACCTCAGCTAAATATGCATTTCATGACAAATAAGTTCTTTCCACAAAACATTGGCACAATGTTGAGCCATGTTTTTTTTTTGCCACTTAATAACATGGATTGCCTTTTCTTCAGTTTCCAATAACATGTTCCTCCCTTCCCTCAGGAAACTCACAGAATCACCTATTTATTTATTTATTTTGCATATTTATTTTTCAGAGAGTCCCATGGAGAAACAGAATCACTTTTAATGTTGATTAATGTTGATATTCCTAACAAGAATCTTTTTTTTTTTTTTTTTGAGACAGAGTTTCACTCTTGTTGCCCAGGATGAAATGCAATGGCACGATCTCAGCTCACTGCAATCTCCGCCTCCCAGGTTCAGGTGATCCTCTTGCCTCAGCCTCCTGAGTAGCTGGGATTACAGTCACACGCCACCACACCTGGTTAATTTTGTATTTTTAGTAGAGACAGGGTTTTCCCATGTTGGTCAGGCTGGTCTTGAACTCCTGACCTCAGGTGATCCACCCACCTCGGCTTCCCAAAGTGCTGGGCTTACAGCCATGAGCCACCAAACCCAGCTGCAAGAATCCTTAAGGTAATTTAGGCTTTTTCTATTATTTACCTTAAAATTCTTCGGTGGCTACTCATTACCCACTTCCACAGCCATTTCCACATTTTCAGGTATTTGCTATAGTAATACCCTACTTTTTAGTACCAAAATCTGTATGAGTTAGGGTTCTCCAGACAGAACCAATAGGGTTCATATGTGTGTGTGTATGTGCAAGCATGATTGCCTGTGTAGAGAGATATATTTATTTATTTTGTTTATTTTTTTGAGATCAGTCTCACTCTGTCACCCAGACTGGAGTGCAGTAACATGATCTCGGCTCACTGCAACCTCTGCCTCCCGGGTTCAAGCAATTCTCCTGCCTCAACCTCCTGGGTAGCTGGGACTACAGGCGCGCACCACCATGCCTGGCTAATCTTTTTTATTTCTTAGTAGTGACGGGGTTTCACCATGTTGGCCAGTCTGGTCTCGAACTCCCAACCTCAGGTGATCCACCCACCTCGGCCTCCCAAAGTGCTGGGATTACAGGTGTGAGCCTCTGCGCCCGGCCTGGCTCACATGATTATAATGGCTGGCAAGTCTGAAATCTGCAAGAAGGGCCGACTGGACAGGGACTCAGGAAGAGCTGATACTGCAGTTGAAGTCTGAAGCCCCTCTGTTGGCAGAAATACCTCTTGCTCAGGGAGTCAGTCTGTTGTTCTATCAGGTCTTCAACTGATTGGATGAGGTCTACCCACATTATGGAACATAATCTTCTTTACTCAAACTCCACTGATTTAAATATAAATCTCATCCCAAACACTCTCACAAAAACATTTAGAATAAGGTTTGACCACATATCTGGGTACTGTAGTCCAACCAAGTTGACACAAAAGATAAAATATCACAAGGATCTTCCATACTGAAATTTAGATGTTGGGCACAGTGGTTCATGCCTTGTAATCTCACTACTTTGGGAGGCTGAGGCAGGAGGATCACTTGAGCTCAGGAATTTGAGATGAGCCTGGGCTATATGGGAAGACTGTGTCTCTATTAAAAACCAATAAAATTAGCCAGGTATGGTGGTATGCACATGTAGTCCCAGCTGCTTGGGAGGCTGAGGCAGGGAGTTCATGGCATCATGCATTACTGCAGCCCCGACCTCGCTTGAGGCAGGAGCTGTAGGATGCAGTGAGTCATGATGGCGCCACTGCACTCCAGCCTAGATGACAAAGTGACACCCTGTCTCAAATTTTTTTTTTTTTTTTTTTTTTTTTTTGAGACAGAGTCTCACTCCATCGCCCAGGCTGGAGTGCAGTGGCATGATTTCGGCTCACTGCAACCTCTGCCTCCCGGGTTCAAGCAATTCTCCTGCCTCAGCCTCCTGAGTAGCTAGGACTACAGGCACCCACCACCATGCCCGGCTAATTTCTGTATTTTTAGTAGAGATGGGGTTTCACCATGTTAGCCAGGTTGGTCTTAAATTCCTGACCTCAGGTGATCCACCCACCTCAGCCTCCCAAAGTGCTGGGATTACAGAAGTGAGCCACTGTGCCCGGCCTCCAACAAGTCCCTTTCTTTCTCTAAATCTCAATTTCAGTATGTAAATTGGAGGTTTTAACACCCATCTCACAAAATTATTGGAAAAATTAAACGAGACAATGCAAGTGAAAAAATGGCAGATGCACTCTGTAGCCCAAATATTAATTTCTTCAGTCAGTCATTATGCATTTTTTCCATGTATTTATTTTTCACACAGATGGGATCTCACTATGTTGCCTAGGCTGCTCTCAAGCTCCTGGGCTCAAGCAGTCCTCCCGCCTCAGCCTCCTAAAGTGCTAGGATTCACCATGCCTGGCCTTTGAGGTGAGTATTTTATTTTATTTTTTGAGACAGAGTCTTGCTCTGTTGCCCAGACTGGAGTGCAATGGCCACTCTCGGCCCACTGCAACCTATATTGTCTATGCCTAGTAGTGTATCTACCATACAGTAGGTATTCAATAAATAGTTGACGAAAAATATCATGAGGTCAGGAGTTCGAGACCAGCCTGACCAACATGGTGAAACCCCGTCTCTACTAAAAATACAAAAATTATCTGGGTGTGGTGGCAGGTGCCCATAATCCTGGCTACTCAGGAGGCTAAGACAGGAGAATCACTTGAACCCAGGAGGCGGAGGTTGCAGTGAACCAAGATAGCACCATTGCATTTCAGCCTTGGCAACAGAGTGAGGTTCTGTCTCAAAAAAGAAAGAAAGAAAGAAAGAAAGAAAGAAAGAAAGAAAGGAAGGAAGGAAGGAAGGAAGGAAGGAAGGAAGGAAGGAAGGAAGGAAGGAAGGAAAAGAAAGAGAGAGAGAGAGAGAAAGGAAGGAAGGAAGGAGAGAGAAAGAAAGAAAGGAAGGAAGGAAGGAAAGAAAAAGAAAGAAAGGAAGGAAGGAAGGAGAGAGAAAGAAAGAAAGGAAGGAAGGAAGGAAAGAAAAAGAAAGAAAGAAAGAAGAAAGAAAGAAGAAAGAAAGAAAGAAAGAAAGAAAGAGAAAGAAAGAAAGAAAGAAAGAAAGAAAGAAAGAAAGAAAGAAAGAGACTTGTTTGAATGTGTAAACTCTAGTTCATGCTCCAGAGCTGGGCTTCACATTTTTCTGTTCTGACGTCCAAACCTCTGCTTAGTCAACTACAGCAAACTGTAAAAATTCTCTCTCCTACCAATTTTTTTCTAGTATTGACAATAAGAGGAAATAAAGTAATAATGCCAAGTCTCAGATCGTCTCATATCTTTTACATTCTGCTGGGTGTTAAAGAGGATACACAATGAGTCAGGGGAATATTTGTGCAGCCCTGCCCAATGTTAACAGGCAGTTGTGATCAGCAAGGGGAGGTGTCAGAGAAAGAGCTTCTGCTTTAGAGTAGATGGTCATTTCAGGGAGGCACTGAAATACTCTGCAAGGAGTGTCACTTGTTTCTCCAATCCTGGGAAAAAAACTTATTAAAACACTGGAGAGAGTCTATAAACACAAAGATTTTGTTTTGCACTGCAAATCTTTCAGAATTAGTTTGGCATACAGGGATTGAGGAGATTTGGGGGCCAAATTGTGGGCAGCTGTTGTATGAGGTAGTGGTTTTTTGCATGGTAATTGTGACATATACATTCACTTCCCCCTCTTAGTAACCAGGTTCTTCCTTTTTTTCTCAGGTCTTCCTTTATCAAGTATAATGATTGACTTATCTTTCTTGACATTGATTAGAGCATATTCAGATATTATTGATTCTTAACAATAAGTATAATATATGCGATGTTATAGTATGGTAGAACCATTTTAATCTCTGCTAAGTATTAAAAACTACTTGTGGCCGGGCATGGTGGCTCACGCCTGTAATCCCAGCACTTTGCGAGGCTGAGGTGGGTGGATCATGAGGTCAGGAGATCGAGACCATCCTGGCTAACACGGTGAAACCCTGTCACTACTAAAAATACAAAAAATTAGCCGGGCGTGGTGGCAGGTGCCTGTAGTCCCAGCTATTGGGGAGGCTGAGGCAGGAGAATGGCTTGAACCTGGGAGGTGGACCTTGCAGTGAGCCGAGATCGTGTCACTGCACTCCAGCCTGGGCAATAGAACGAGACTCAGTCTCAAAAAAAAAAAAAAAAAAAGTACTTGTGCCAGGAAAGGTGTCTCGCACCTGTAATCCCAGCACTTTGGAAGGTCAAGGTGGGCAGATCATGAGGTCAAGAGGCCGAGACCATCCTGGCCAACATGGTGAATCCCCATCTCTACTAAAAATACAAAAATTGGCTGGATGTGGTGGTGCTCACCTTTAGTCCCAGCTACTCGGGAGGCTGAGGCAGGAGAATCGCTTGAACCCAGGAGGCGCAGGTTGCAGTGAGCTGAGATCAAGCCACTGCAGCGAGACTCCATCTAAAAATAAAAAGTACTTGTTTAAAGAAAAACAAGAATAATTACTTGGCCGGGCGCGGTGGCTCAAGCCTGTAATCCCAGCACCTTGGGAGGCCGAGACGGGCGGATCATGAGGTCAGGAG
>NW_016811596.1:3786279-3797410 GCF_001698545.2 Rhinopithecus bieti
TTTTTTTTTTCAGACGGAGTCTAGCTCTGTTGCCCAGGCTGGAATGCAGTGGCAGGATCTCGACTCACTGCCAGCTCCGCCTCCTGGGTTCACGCCATTCTCCTGCCTCAGCCTCCTGAGTAGCTAGGGTTACAAGCGCCTGCCACCACGCCCGGCTAATTTTTGTGTTTTTACTAGAGACGGGGTTTCACCTTGTTAACCAGGATGGTCTCGATCTCCTGACCTCGTGATCCGCCCACCTCAGCCTCCCAAAGTGCTGGGATTACAGGCATGAGCCACCGCGCCCGGCCGTAAGGGGATCATATTAATTGGCTTATCATGCCGCATCTACCTACATTCCTAGAAGGATTTACTTATCTAAGGGACATTTTTGACACTTATAAAAATAATTTTATTAATGAATCTTTCCTATAATTATGTTATCTAATTAGGTTCTAGCTTATTTAGATATTAGCAGTCCTAAGGATATACTTCGGACGTGTTTTATTCCCCTAATTAGACGTTTTGATCACCTATTTATTAGGCACTCTGAATCTAGAGATAGGTGAAATCCAGTCTCTGCCCCTAGAGTGCTCACAGCTTAGAGAGGTAAGCAAATACTTGCCATGGGATTCTGTAAGTACTGAGTGATGGGTGTGTTTGAGATGGTTGGTGGCACAAAGGAAATCAGATCTTAGGTTTTTCTGGGAAAGTTTCACAAATGACAAGAAATGCTGGTTATTGAAGTATGATCAGGAGTTAGCTGATTGGAAAGAATATTCCAGATGGAAGAATACAAAGGAGTGAATCTCCAATAACATGGTGTTATGGACTGAATTGTGTCCCTAAAATTCAATACTACTGCCCTATTCTGGGAATAGGGTTCACTAAAAATCCTGGATTAGAGACTAGTAATATTAAATTATAGTCTCTTAAATTTCAGCCTCTTAAATTTTATTTAAAGATGTTATTTCTTCTAAAGAGATAACTTTTTTTTTCTTATTTTTTTGAAACGGAGTTTTGCTCTTGTTGCCCAGGCTGGAGTACAATGGTGCAATCTCGGCTCACGTCAACCTCTGCCTCCGGGGTTCAAGCAAGCGATTCTCCTCCCTCAGCCTCCCAAGTAGCTGGGATTACAGGCATGTGACACCACGCCCAGCAAATTTTGTATTTTTAGTAGAAAGTGGATTTCGCGGCCGGGCGCGGTGGCTCAAGCCTGTAATCCTAGCACTTTGGGAGGCCGAGACGGGCGGATCACAAGGTCAGGAGATCGAGACCATCCTGGCTAACACGGTGAAACCCCGTCTCTACTAAAAAATACAAAAAACTAGCCGGGTGAGGTGGCGGGTGCCTGTAGTCCCAGCTACTCGGGAGGCTGAGGCAGGAGAATGGCATGAACCCAGGAGGCGGAGCTTGCAGTGAGCTGAGATCTGGCCAGTGCACTCCAGCTTGGGTGACAGAGCAAGACTCCGTCTCAAAAAAAAAAAAAAAAAGAAAGTGGATTTCGCCATGTTGGTGAGGCTGGTTTCGAACTCCTGACCTCAGGTGATCCACCAGCCTTGGCTTCTCAAAATGCTGAGATGACAGGCGTGAGCCAACGTGCCCGGCCTGCTCAACATTAAAATAAGTATCTACTTTAACAATTTCAGGCCATGGGTTTTGTTGTTTGTTTTGGTTTTTTTTGTTTTTGTTTTTGTTTTTTGAGACAGGGCCTTGCTGTGTTGCCCAGGCTGGAGTGCAGTGGCATGATCACGGCTCACTGCAAGCCTTGACCTCCTGGGCTCGAAAGTCTCCCACCTCAGCCTCTCCAGTAGCTAGGACTACAGGCCCACACCACCACGCTCAGCTAATTTTTAAATTTTTTGTAGACACAAGGTCTCCCTTTATTACCCAGGCTGGTCTTGAACTCCTGAGCTCAAGCAATGCTCCCACCTAGGCCTCCCCAAGCCATGTTTTAATACCTATGAGTGACAAAGATGGCTATTGTAAAACAGAAGAACCTATGACTGGCAGAATTGAAGTCCTATGGCAATTTATTATAAAAAGGAAGAAAGATCCAGATTGTTTCTATACCCTCTGTAATTAATTCAACAATGATTAAGCCTATGTGCAAGAAACTTACACATTTCATAAGTTTAAAAATTACCCAGAGAGTTGATGAGAATACTGTATTAATACAATGACCAGATGCCCAGATTTTCCAAGGCAATCCTAGTTTCAGTATTTTGTCCCAGTTTCAGACTGTGTGGAATGATATAAACATGTCAGTTATGAACATGATGAGTCTGTTGTTTGAAGTTTTCCAAAAGTCCTATATTATGTATTCAAGGCTAACATACAAAATAGAGTAAAAGTAAACTTCACATACTTGGTTATGGGTTAATGTACTCCTTGGCCAAGTGTGGTGACTCACACCTATAATCTGAGCAATTTGGGAAGCTGAGACAGGGGAATAGCTTGAGGCCAGGAGTTTGAGACCACCATGGGCTACCTAGCGAGTCCCTGTCTCTATAATTTAAAAATAAAAATAATGTACTCCCTAACCTTGGTTTCACTGTCAGCTGTGCCTTGTTTGTGTGGCCTGCAAGCAAGACTGTATGACCTTCCTAAACCAAATGCTTTAGGGGGAACTGAAGTGTTCATAAGTTTTAGTTTGTTCATTTGTTCTGAGAAATACCGTAAACTTTTGTTTTGTTTTGTTTCGTTTTGAGAGAGGGTCTTGCTCTGTTGCCCAGGTTGGAGCACAGTGGCGCAATCTCGGCTCACTGCAACCTCCACCTCCCAGGTTCCAGTGATTCCCCTGCTTCAGCCTCCCAAATAGCTGGACTTACAGGCATGTGTCACCACGCCCAGCTTATTTTTGTATTTTGAGTAGAGACGGGGTTTCCCCATGTTGGCCAGGCTAGTCTCCAACTCCTAACCTCAGGTGATCCGCCTGCCTCGGCCTCCCAAAGTGCTGGGATTACAGGTGTGAGCCACTGTGCCTGGCTGACAATAACGTTTTTCATCTGAGGAATCGGAACCCCCTTTAAATTACCAGGTCCAGAGAGGCATTTAAATGAGACTGCAGTCACTTCCCATCCCTGCTTGAGCCAAGTAATTACTTTGAAGTGGCCTTCTGTATGAACTCCAGATCAACAGCTATAAATTAACATGGGCATGGTGGTGCATGCCTGTAATCCCAGCTACTCAGGAAACTAAGGTAGGAGGATCACTTGAGATTGGGGTGACATAGAAAGACCCTGTCTAGAAGAAAAAAAAAAATGAATTGAATGATACAGTATATTGGACACCATAACTCATATTCTGTAGTTGAACTAGGCATAGCCAATCACTGATCAATGTTCTTTCTTTTTTTTTTTTTTTCGTTTCTTTCTTGCGCGAGACAGAGCTCTTGCTCTGCTGCGCCAGGCTGGAGTGCAGTAGGGAGCTCTCGCAGCTCACTGCACAGCTCCGCCTCCCGGGTCAACGCATTCTCTGTCTCACGCCTCCCGACGTAGACTGGAGACTCGACACGGCCGCCCGCCATCGTCGCCCGCCTAGTTTGTTTGTATTTATTTAGTGAGACGGGGTTTCACGACTATTCAGCAAGGCGATGCGTCCTCGGATCTCCTGACCTCCATGATCCACCCGTCGCTCGGCTCCCAAAGTGCTGGGATTACAGGCTTGAGCCACCGCGCCCGGCCTCTTTCTTTTTTTTCTTTTGAGACAGTCTCACTCTGTCACCAAGCTGGAGTGCAGTGGCGTGATCTCGGCTCACTGCAACCTCTGCCTCCCAGGTTCAAGTGATTCTCCTGCCTCAGCCTCCCGAGTAGCTGGGACTACAGGCACGCGCCACCATGCCCAGCTAATTTTTGTATTTTTAATGGAGATGGAGTTTCACCATGTTGGCCAGGCTGGTCTTAAACTCTTGACCTCCGGTGATCCACCTGCCTCGGCCTCCCAAAGTGCTGGGATTACAGGCGTGAGCCACTGGGCCTGGCCGATCAATGTTATTTCTGTAAACCCGTGAGAATTCCTGCAACACAACGTTGGTTTTCACCATTCTCCTGATCAATCCTTTTTTCTTTAAAATCTCAAGGTTCTCCTTTGTTCTCTGGAGCGCTTCTTAGTGATTTCTAGGATACAATCCTCAACTTTGGCCCAAATATACCCTCTACCTATATTAATTTTGCCTGTTTCTTCCTTTAGGTCAACATGTCATTCAGTTGACGGTTCATTCACGTGTATGTCCAGGACTATGTGAAGTGCCTGCGAACAGAAAGAAGACACAAAAATCCCTGCTCTTAAGGGATTCACATGTGAATTAGGGTGACAAAGAAGACAATTAAGGTGAGACTCTGAGGAGCATGGAGTGTGCCTGTAGTCCCAGCTACCAGGAGGATCACTTGAGCCCAGGAGTTACAGTCCAGCCTGGGGTAACACAGCTAGATGCTGTCTCTTAAATTAAAAAGAAGAAGAAAATTAAAAGACACTGGCCAGACACGGTGGCTCATGCCTGTAATCCCGACACTTTGGGAGGCTGAGGTGGGCAGATCACCTGAGGTCAGGAGTTCGAGACCAGTCTGGCCAACATGACAACACCCCATCTCTACTAAAAATACAAAAAAATCAGCTGTGTGGTGGTGGGAGGCTGTAATCCCAGCTACTTGGGAGACTGAGGCAGGAGAATTACTTGAACCTGGGAGGGGGAGGTTGCAGTGAGTGTACCATTGCACTCCAGCCTGGGCAACAAGAGCAAAACTCCATCTCAAAAAAAAAAAAAGAAAATTAAAATACATAAAAACAGGTTATGAGGGATCAAGTTCCTGGAAGAGATGATGTTTCATCTAAAACTTGAAGGTCGCTGGGTACAGTGGCTGACACCTGTAATCCCAGCACTTTGGGAGGCCGAGGCAGGCGAATCACGAGGTCAGGAGATCGAGACCATCCTGACTAACACGGTGAAACCCCGCCTCTACTAAAAAAAATACAAAAAATCAGCCAGGTGTGCTGGCAGGCGCCTGTAATCCCAGCTACTCAGGAGGCTGAGGCAGGAGAATGGCGTGAACCTGGGAGGCGGAGGTTGCAGTGAGCCGAGATCGCGCCATTGCACTCCAGCCTGGGCGACAGAGCGAGACTCCTTTAAAAAACAAACAAACAAACAAACAAACAAACAAACAAAAAAACCTGAAGGTCTTCATCAGGTTTTTCACTACCCTCAACTTCCACATATTCCTATAACTTCTACATACAACCATTCATTGATTCAACTAACATGTTGTGGGTTTCCATTCTATTCTGGGCCTGCTCAAAACAACTAAGCCAGACCGTGCTCCCATGGAGTTCCAACCTAGATACCTACAATTCAAGATAAAATATAGTATTATAAGACATGCATGATCTTTGGCTGGGCACAGTGGCTCACACCTGTAATCCTAGCACTTTGGGAGGCCAAGGCAGGTGAGTCACCTGAGTTCAGGAGTTTGAGACCAGCCTGGCCAACATGGTAAAACCCCATCTCTACAAAACTTGGCTGAGCGTGGTGCCACATGCCTATAATCCCAGCTAGTTGGGAGGCTGAGACAGGAGAATCGCTTGATCTCGGAAGGCAGAGGTTGCAGTGAACTGAGATCACGCCACTGCACTTTAACCTGGGTGATAGAGTGAGACTCTCAAAAAAAAAAAAAAACCACACCAAAAAGATATGCATAATCTTCAAATGTATGTCCTTTGGCCAGGAGGATCTTGCATTAGAATTGACCCATAAAGGATGGGAAAGATTTGTACAAGCAGCAATGAAAGGGATTTATTTTTTAAGACAGAGCAAGACAAAGTAAAAACTATGAGGCAGGGAATGGGGCCTGTTTGAAAACTGACAAATAGTTAGATTGGCTGAGGCAAAGGGTAGATAGTAAAAAATTACTTCTAATTTTTTTTTCTTGGGTGTATATTTTAAGTATATTCTAAGCCTGGCATCCTAAGTTGGGATCATGCTGAAGAGTCAAGATATATCTCATTGATAATTATATATATTAATTTCATGCTGAAATGAGAATTTGGGGGTATATTAGGGTATATAAAGTATAATATTAAAATTAATGTATTTCTTTTTATTTTCTTAATGTGGCTACTGAGTTTTTTGTTTTGTTTTGTTTTGTTTTTTGACTCAGGGTCTCACTCTGTCACCTAGACTGGAGTGCAGTGGCACTGTCTTGGCTCACTGCAACATCTGCCTCCTGGGTTCAAGTGATTCTCATGCCTCAGCTTCCCAAGTAGCTGGAGTTACAGGGTGTGGACACACCTGGCTAAATTTTTGTATTTTTCATAGAGACGGGGTTTTGCGATGTTGGCCAGGCTGGTATTGAACTCCTGACCTCAAGTGATCTGCTCACTTCAGCCTCCCAAAGTGCTGGGATTACAACAGGTGTGAGACCCCATGCCCAGAAGAAAAATTTTAAGTGACATATGTGACTCATATTATATTTATATTGGACAGTACTGGTCTAGGATTTATTCAATAATCATTGAAGATATTTGAGTAGGAAATTGATGCAATTTAAATTTTGATTTAGGATAATTCATGTAGCACTGATGTGGAATGGATTCATTTTTGAAGAAGGGAGAGGGAGGAGGAAGGAAGACCTTCCTGAAAGTGGGACAGGCCTGAGAGCTGGGAGTAGGCCCTTCAGGATCGATGGGAGTGATGGAAGGATGATTTAAACCCAGTTTAGACAGGAAAATCAACATTTCTCAAATGTTTTCTTTCTTAATCTTGAGGACTTATTTTCTACAGTGTTTTCAAATTCAAGTGAACTAACCTAATAAAGGAAGATTAAAAAGTAACATGCTTTAACAAAAGTTGTTCTTTATGAGGAATATTACGGATACAAGGAAAGTTTTAGAGCAGTTACTAGCTTTTTTGTTTCTGTTTTTGTTTTTGTTTTTTTTTTAGACAGAGTTTTCGCTCTTGTTGCCCAGGGTGGAGTGTAGTGGCAGAATCTCAGATCACTGCAACCTCCGCCTCCCAGGTTCAAGTGATTCTTCTGCTTCAGCCTCCTGTGTAGCTTAGATTACAGGCACGCACCACCACTCCCAGCTAATTTTTTAGTATTTTTAGTAGAGACAGTGTTTCACCATGTTGGCCAGGCTGGTCTTGAACTCCTGACCTCAGGAGATCCGCCTGCCTCGGCCTCCCAAAGTGCTGGGATTACAGGTGTGAGCCACCGCGCCTGGCCCAGTTACTAGCTTTTTAGTGTGTCTTGAAATGCCTCTTATATTGTTTTATGAAAGAGACAGTTTTCCCTGTCTTTACCTCAATGCGTTTAAAGCCTTGTATTCCTTGACTTTAGATTTTATGTTTGTTTTCCACTTGGTTATCATATTAGCAAGCATCCATCCCACAAAGCTGCATGAAACTAGGATTGAGATTTACATTATGCAGATGTAGATTCTAGGATTGAGATTTACATCACAACTCTTCTCTAGTGACCAGGGTGAAGGACTATCTAAGCTTGGACATCTATGTTGCTTTGGGGGCCAGCCCACTCCAGAACTGGTTTTTGAGCATCAGCTTCCTCCTAGGTCCCGTTTGCTCAAGGAATACTTGTCTCAATACGCTCAACACACTTTTTTTTTTTTTTGAGACAGAGTCTCACTCCGTTGCCCGGGCTGCGTAGCTCACTGCAGCTTCTACCTCCTGTGCTCAAGTGATCCTCCCACCTCAGCCTCCCAAGTAGCTGGGTCTATAGGCGCCTGCCATTACAACACCCAGCTAATTTTTTTTTTTTGGGGGTAGAGAAGGGGTCTCACTGTGTTGTCCAGGCAATGCTTGATAAGCAATTTAAAATATTTTCCTGATAAACACAACTTTGTTGTTTTGGTAGGGCTACATATTGCTTTAATTTGTAACTTTAAAATATACAATATGTTTCAAAGAGTACAAAAAAGTAAGCTATTAATAATTTTTATATTGAATGCATGCTGAAATGACAATGTTTTGGATATATTGGGTTAAATAAAATAATTATGAAAAAAATTTCTCGTTTCTTTTAAAATCTTTAATGTGGCTACTAGAAACCATAATGTGACAAGCTCACATTATATTTCTGTTGCACAGCACTGCTCTTTGGGATATCCTTTTTCCTTTAGATGCCAAATTCAGTTGCTGTGGTGACTAAAGGGGCCTCTGGCTCAGCATTTCCTGGAATGCAAGGGTTAGATGGGGGAGGGGAGTTGTCATCAAATCAGATTTTAACAATATCCTCATTAAAGCAAAGGAAGCAAGAGTAATCTAGTTTTCTCGGGTACAGCAGTATCAATTTGAATTCTAGGCCCTCAACCAAAACCCTAAAGGAAGATGCACTTTCTCCAGTTCACCACTGGGAAAAAGTTTATCTCTTTCCCAAGCTTCCTTCACCCACCCTGCCACCTCCAGTACTGAAAGGGTTGTTAGCTACAAATAAATGGACATTAGGAATTTGATAGTTGATATTCCTCCTCCAAAAAAGCCTAGATACTATCTCCCATTTACCCAGCTGTTTACACACAAACTAAATTGTTCTGCTTTGTTTGCTCTCACCCTGGCTGGAGCCACTCTTCTCTCTCCCCATTATCCCTCCCTCAATTCTCATTCCTATTTTCTGCTCCTACTTAGCTTGTTCAGTTTTCTTGTATAGCTTAGTAATCAGATACTTATCTCACACTTTTCTTTCAAGAAACTCACAGTCCATAACTACTAGGGTATTCATTATCTTTTCCAGTTATGTGAGAATTGCTTGCCCTAATCCCTTCTTATTAAATACAAAAAGGTTAGAAGGGAAACACTATAAATGCCTTGTGGGTCAGAACTCTTTTGTCCTATTATCATTATTACTATCATTATTATTATTATTTTTTTTTGAGATGGAGTCTCTCTCTGTTGCCCAGGCTGGAGTGCAGTGGCGCGATCTCAGCTCACTGCAAGCTCCGCCTCCCGGGTTCACACCATTCTCCTGCCTCAGCCTCCCGAGTAGCTGGGACTACAGGCGCCCACTACCACGCTCGGCTAATTTTTTTTTGTATTTTTAGTAGAGACGGGGTTTCACCGTGTTAGCCAGGATGGTCTCGATCTCCTGACCTCGTGATCCGCCCGCCTCGGCCTCCCAGAGTGCTGGGATTACAGGCTTGAGCCACCGCGCCTGGCCTTTTGTCCTATTATTCACTGAAGAATCACCAGCTTCTTGGAGAGTACCTGATACATAGCATGTACTCAGCAAATATCTGTTTAATTGAACTCGATATTTATTGCATTTCTAGATGCTATAAGCTTGAGACTAGCAGAAAGTGATGCAGAATTCAGAATGGGTGATATGGCAAATACTTTATTAAAGAATATGGGGTCGGGCGCGGTGGCTCACACTTGTAATCCCAGAACTCTGGGAGGCCGAGGTGGGCAGATCACAAGGTCAGGAGTTTGAGACCAGCCTGGCCAATATGGTGAAATCCCGCCTCTACTAAAAATACAAAAATTAGCTGGGCGTGGTGGCGGGTGCGTATAGTCCCAGCTACTCGGTAGGCTGAGGCAGAAGAATTGCTTGAACCCGGGAGGCGGAGGTTGCAGTGGGCCCAGATCGCACCACTGCACTCCAGCCTGGGTGACAGTGTGAGGCAACATATCAAAAAAAAAAAAAAAGAATATGGATTGTATTCCATAAACAGTTGAACCTCTTCTTGCTGCCCTGATAGTTGGTCTGGCTCCTAGAAATTCCGGTTTTCTTCCCTCCAGGTGAGATTATGCTGATCAGAGAACACTGGCAAAATTCTTTCCCTGATTTTCTTCTCTCAGGCTGTCTTTCCCTCCCTTTTAAGATTGCAGACTCCCTCTCAAAATAAAGAAAAAAAAAAAAAAGACTGTAGACCCACCCTATAAACAAAACACGACTGATAAATTCATAGAATCAGGAATCCTTACTGCTTACACTCTTTCTAACAACCTTAAATCTCTGATAGTAGCACCCACTTTGTTTTATATGGATAGATTTATTCTCATCTCTCTGTAGATTGTTTTAATCCCAAGCAGATTCAAGAGCAAAAAATAGTGTATTTGCCCTCCCTCCAGGCTTTTCTGGTAGCATTTTGTCTGTGAAACTAAGAGGCTGTAACTGCTATTAGAAGAGGGAAGGAGTAAGGATGAGCTTTTGAAAAAAAAAAAAAGAAAAGAAAAAAAACCCAGGGTGGAGAGAGTGGCAGGATGTGGTTTGAAGAGAGGGGGGAGGGAGGGCGTTATTGTCGGCATGGCAGGGGTGGGGATAGTTCTGAAGTTCTGATAACACAGAATTCCGAGAGATCACAAGATTATTTCAGGGGGGTGGGGTGGGGTGAGGCTGGGGGGCTTGTCGCCCTTTCAGGCTCCACCCTTTGCGGAGATTATAAATAGTCATGATCCTAGCCAGACCCAGAGATGCTGTAATGGTGAGACTCTGGAGCCTTCCTGAGCACCTGGAGAAGACTTGCTGCTGAGAAGGACATTTTGAAGGTTTTGTTGGCTGAAAAAGCTGTTTCTGGAATCACACCCCTAGATCTTTCTTGAAGACTTGAATTCGATTCGGGCCATGGGGACACAGA
This sequence comes from Rhinopithecus bieti, assembly GCF_001698545.2. NCBI lineage: Eukaryota > Metazoa > Chordata > Mammalia > Primates > Cercopithecidae > Rhinopithecus > Rhinopithecus bieti. Next base: position 3,796,843 of record NW_016811596.1, read on the forward strand.
AGGTAAGAATGATATAATTGCTGGTTATTTTTGCTTGTTTGGGGTACACTCAGAAAGGCAAATATTAATAATGTTAATTGCCTTGTTCTGTTTTCTCCTAAATCACCAAGCCATCTTAAGGTCTTTTCATTTCTTATCTAGCCTGCACTGCTGCCGCTTCATCAGTTCTCTTTGAATGTCAATACTGTTCACCTTCTTATCATAGGAAAGTCACCCGGAGAAGTTGTGTTTACTTCTCAGGTTTATTTTAGGTAACCATATACCACTGAGGACGAGGTGGTTGAGCGTTTAGAGGATCGGGCTGCCTGGTTGTATAGATTAAAAGTGTGGGTCTCAGAGCCAGTGTGAAGACTTCTCTGGAAGCATTAGACCTTGAAAAGGTCTGTGTTTGGGCACACAGGCCAGGGTCCAGCCATCTGTTGGGGCTCGTGAAAGAATTACAGTTGTCCTTCCTATTAGGGTTAAAATTGTGAGTGCAGGACATACTAAAATATTATTGAGTGCTGTAGTGCAATATTTGCAGGGAGAAAGGCTTTTTTTTTTTTTTTTTTTTTTTTTTTTTTTTTTT
>NW_016811596.1:3797512-3809644 GCF_001698545.2 Rhinopithecus bieti
TTTTTTTTTTTTCTGATTGAGTTTTGCTTTTGTTGCCCAGGCTGGAGTGTAATGGAGAGACCTCAGCTCACCACAACCTCCGCCTCCCAGGTTCAAGCGGTTCTCCTGCCTCAGCCTCCTGAGTAGATGGGATTACAGGCATGAACCACCATACCCGGCTAATTTGTATTTTTAGTAGAGACGGAGTTTCTCCATGTTGGTCAGACTCCTGACCTCAGGTGATCCGCCCGCCTCGGCTTCCCAAGGTGTTGGGATTACAGGCGTGAGCCACCGCGCCCAGCAAGAAAGGCATTTTTTACCAAGATAAATTTAACTAAAAATAAGGGGCCGGGTGTGGCGGGTCACGCCTTTAACCCCAGCATTTGGGAAACCAAGGCAGGAGGCCTGGAGTTTGAGACTAGTCTTGGGCAATATAGTGAGATCCCATCTCTACAAAGCAGGAAGAAAGAAAATGTAGGAAAATAAGAGGGATGGAAAATTGAGACTAAAGAAAAGGCTCTCAAAGATAGCAAATGATGAGAGGAGGCAGAAGAGATTTTTACTAAAAGGAAAAAGATTTAACAGAGAGCATTGTACTGGCAGGGCCCTCCGGGGTACCGACGCTTAGCTGTGACTGAGACGTCTGGGAGGCTGCAGGCAAGGTCACTTCTGCTGAAGCTCCTAGCCTGCTGCCTAATCTGTCCGACCTGAAAGGAAATGAGTTTAAGATGTGAAAGATTGAAGGGATTTTTGGTGGGGTGGGGTGGGGAGGAATGGCATAGAAGATGGCCTCAGGCATAAAAGTTGAGCTGCCAGGAGGTGGAAATGTAAAATGTCTTCCCCAGCTGAATTATTCCAGGCAAGGTGAAGATGACTGGTTCTCCCCACTAGGAAATGTCTCTTATATGTTGGGTTCAGAGTTTAGAGTGTTCTTTCTTGCCCTACGCGGGGGTTAGAGATAGCAGAACTGTATTTAATAAATGAAGCCTGAAATAGGGCCAGGATGCAGTGGGTAGATCCCGTAGCTTACATGGCCCTGAGAGATAGAGACTCAAAGAGCTGCCCAGCAGTGAAGACACAAACTACCACGCCCTCCCCCACCACCACCACTGGGCTTCTGTGAAGTCTGGGTACAGATCAGACTGCACTGTGTTTGTTTCCAAAATGATAAATTCTTAGTGATCCTACCCAGGGCTGTGTTGTCCTCTGCCCCCCCAGTTCTTGAATTGAATTCTGTGCCTACTTTCACCTGATGCAAGTTTTTAAATATTTCCAAATTGACCAACCCAGTTTCTCTTATCTTCTTCCTTCCGCAATTTTCTTTCTACTTTCACCAAGTTAACTTCACATTCTTATCTCCAGATAAGTTCTTTAGTATAATCTATTCCTTTGTCTTCCCCATTAATTACCTAAATCTCATGTGATGTTTGTCCTTTTCATACCACTCATAGGTCAAATTCTCCTAATACGGCTCCATAATTAATAAGAAACAGTCACCAATCACAAGTTTTAAGGACCCCTGTCTCCTCCCTGTCTTCCCTCCCTCCAGGTCACCCCAGCTCTGATCTTTGCCATCACAGTTGCTACAATCGGCTCTTTCCAGTTTGGCTACAACACTGGGGTCATCAATGCTCCTGAGAAGGTGAGTGCCAGGCCACAAGAATTAGAATCTGGAATAGGGAAGTTACTCCTTTAAGTAGAGTTTCAAGAAATCAGAATTTAAGGCCAGGCACGGTGGCACCTGCCTGGAATCCCAGCTACTCCGGAGGCTGAGGCCTAAAGATCACTTGAGCCCAGGAGTTCAACACCATCCTGGGCAACACAGTTAGTGAGGGTCCCTCCCCAAACTAGGGGATTTTAAGACAAACTTTGTATCTATCCTGTCCAAGACTGAAGATGGAGACAATATTGGTGGGGAAAATTAGTGGGATCATTTAATCAAAGCAGAAAGCTCATTTACTCCCTGAACCCTGGGCGGTGCTGTTCTTCCTCCCACTCTTTCACCCATAGTGATAGACGTCCTGTATTATCCAGTAGGGGTTAGTTACGAAGAAGCTGGGTTCCCTTAGAAATAGGGCTGGGGTAGACTGAACATCGGTGCTGCCACCTACTGGGATTTTCAGGACAAATTTAAAAATTACTATTCCAGGGAGAGTTAACATTAATTCCAATATGTTATCTGCTTCTTCCATTCCCGTCTATTTATTCCCTTGATTCTCTAGGAAGGACATGATCCTTAATATTTGTCTTTTTTTCTCATCCAACTGTAACAGTCTGTTCTACCACCAACGCTTTTATTTTGCAGATCATAAAGGAATTTATCAATAAAAGTTTGACGGAGAAGGCAAATATCCCTCCCTCTGAGGTGCTGCTCACGTCTCTCTGGTCCTTGTCTGTGGCCATATTCTCCGTCGGGGGTATGATCGGCTCATTTTCCGTCGGACTCTTTGTCAACCGCTTTGGCAGGTATTGACTAGAAACTGGGCAAGGAAGTGGGCTCTACAGCTGCACTGAGGACAAGTGTGGAGAGTTAGGGCAGGAAGATGATGATGCCTTTGAATAAGAACACCTTGAATTCTAATCAAGGGAAACCTAGTCCAGCTGGCCCCGAATATGACTGCCCTTGCGTGGAGCTCTACTACCCTCCCTAGCTCCCGCCCAGCTGTGCAAGATATGAACTGTGTGAGTGATTGGCCTTTGCAGTCCAGCTAGGGCTAGTTCAGAATTATTCCCTAGTAAGCTCAACTATGGGGTTTCCAGAAACATAATTTACAAGGTCTGAAGTTGTTTACTTTTATTTAAAAAATTGGGGTTTCATATAAATGTTTTTATTATTTTACACAGGATAGGTAGGAATTATTTTTGTAATTCTTAGTCTATGGCAAATGTGGATAACGGTAAAAAGAGTCTTCTTATTCTATAGGAGCTTAACAATATGTTTTAGAAGGTAGAATATATTTTCAGTTATGACTAATAAAGGAACTGTTAGTTCCTGAACCCTGGGCGGTGCTGTTCTTCCTCCCACTCTTTCACCCATAGTGATAGACTTCCTGTATTATCCCTTAGGGGTTAGTTACGAAGAAGTTATATGTTGGGTTCAGAGTTAAGAGTGTTCTTTCTTGCCCTACCCGGGGGTTAGAGATAGCAGAACTGTATTTAATAAACGAAGCCTGAAATTGGGCCAGGATGCAGTGGGTAGATCCCGTAGCTTACATGGTCCTGAGAGAGAGAGACTGTTAGTTCCTTCATTAGTCATTTAGGCAATTAGGCCGGGTGCAGTGGCTCACGCCTCTAGTCTTAGCACTTTGGGAAGCCGAGGCAAGTGGATCAGCTGAGGTCAGGAGTTCGAGACCGGCCTGGCTAACATGGCAAAACCCCATCTCTACTAAAAATACAAAAATTAGCCAGGCGTAGTGACAGGCACTTATCATGTCAGCTACTCCAGAGGCTGAGGCAGAAAAATCGCTTGAACCTTGGGGGTGGTGCAGAGGTTGCAGTAAGCTGAGATCTGGCCACTTCACATCAGCCTGGGTGAAAGAGCGAAACTCCATCTCAAAAAAAAAAAAAAAAAGCCAGCACAGTGGCTCACCCCTGTAATCCCAGCACTTTGGGAGGCTGAGGCAGATCACAAGGTCAGGAGGTCAAGACCATCCTGGCTAACACGGTGAAACCCCTGTCTCTACTAAAAATACAGGAAATTAGCCGGGCGTGGTGGCGTGCGCCTGTAATCCCAGCTGCTTGGGAGGCTGAGGCAGGAGAATCTCTTGAGCCTGGGAGGCGGAGGTTGCAGTGAGCCGAGATCCCGCCACTGCACTCCAGCCTGGGTGACAGACCAACACTCCATCTCAAAAAAAAAAAAAAAAAAAAAAAATTGCTAATTGGATATTCTAGAAATGCAATTGGAATTCACATTTAAAAATGGATAAGGCAACCTATTTTACTTGATTCTGTTCTTTTTTTTACACCCCAAGACAGAGGGTCTTGCTCTGTCACCCAGGCTGGAGTGTAATGGCTCAATCATAGCTCACTACAGCCTCAACCTCCCACCTCAGCTCCTTGAGTGCCGGGGACTGTAGGCGGGCACCGTCATGCCTGGTTCCCAACTAGAAATGTTCTGATAGTAGAAAGTGAAAAAGAAAAGTTAGATCGAAAAAAGGAGATGATAGGAGCCTGGAGAAGAGCAGAATAATGAGGATAGAAGAGAGGTTAGGAGCCTCTCACTTTGCTAATTCCATTTTGTCTTTGATTAACCTTACAGGCGTAATTCAATGCTGATTGTCAACCTGTTGGCTGTCACTGGTGGCTGCTTTATGGGACTGTGTAAAGTAGCGAAGTCAGTTGAAATGCTGATCCTGGGCCGCTTGGTTATTGGCCTCTTCTGCGGACTCTGCACAGGGTTTGTGCCCATGTACATTGGAGAGATCTCGCCTACTGCCCTACGGGGTGCCTTTGGCACTCTCAACCAGCTGGGCATCGTGGTTGGAATTCTGGTGGCCCAGGTACTCTAGAACTTCTCATACCTGATGAGTGTTAGTTTCATGGGTCATCAAAAAAGTTAACATAGATAAAGCACTGAAGGATATCTGGCACATGTTCAATTATATGTGGAAGTTTTAGATATTGTTACTATAACTCATAGATAGTAGCTCAAGAAGCAGGCTGAGTAGAGAAAGGAAAAGAAACACAATTTGTTGATTTTTTTTTTTTTCCCATGGTAAAAGAATGTATGATTTTCTGAACTTGTCGTTTTTTAATGAACTTGTGGCCTATGAGGTATGGGGTTTATAGCATTATCTTTGTGTGGTTTCTAGATCTTTGGTCTGGAATTCATCCTTGGGTCTGAAGCGCTCTGGCCATTGCTATTGGGCTTCACCATCCTTCCTGCTATCCTACAAAGTGCAACCCTTCCATTTTGCCCTGAAAGTCCCAGATTTTTGCTCATTAACAGAAAAGAAGACGAGAAGGCTAAGCAGAGTGAGTATCCTTCACACCTTCATGTGAATATAATGTGAATTATATGGTTGTGGTTTGTTTGAGGGATGAGGGTACTGGACCTATTTTCTGTTATACTCTTTCCCTGCCCCTCAGAATCCAAGTGAGGAGGTTCTGATTACTCCTGAGGAAAATTTTCAGCCCCTAAAGAATGAGGGGAAAAGGCCGGTTTAGGAATGGATGCTATGAGGCTGGGCATGATGGGTCATGCCTGTAATCCAGCACTGTAATCCAGGTGGCCAAGGCGGGTCACCTGAGGTCAGGAATTCAAGACCTGCCTGAACAACATGGTGAAACCCCGTCTCTCTTCTAAAAATACAAAATTAGCCGGGAATGGTGGTGCATGCCTGTAATCCCAGCTACTCGGTAGACTGAGGCAGGAGAATTGTGTGAACCCGGGAGGCGGAGGTTGCTTGAGCCGAGATCATGCCATTGCACTCCAGCCTGGGCAACAAGAGTGAAACTCCGTCTCAAAGAAAAAAAAAAAAAAGGAAGGGATGCTATCGATCACCTCATCTCATGCAGCCCTTTCCTGGCTGCTTTACAGGAAGAATGAATTTGGGGCAGCACATTATCTTTATCCTTTCCTCTTTCTTCTTTTCACCAGTCCTCCAGCGGTTGTGGGGCACCCAGGATGTATCCCAAGACATCCAGGAGATGAAAGATGAGAGTGCAAGAATGTTACAAGAAAAGCAAGTCACCGTGCTGGAGCTCTTTAGAGTGTCCAGCTACCGACAGCCCATCATCATTTCCATTGTGCTCCAGCTCTCTCAGCAGCTCTCTGGCATCAATGCTGTGAGTATGATACTTTAGGGTCAAACATGTCTTACAGTATTTCACTTAAAATGCCGGGCGGTGTGCCTGTAGTCCCAGCTACTCAGGAGACTGAGGTAAGAGGATCACTTGAGCTCAGGAGTTTCAGGCTGCAGTGAGCTATAATTATGTCACTGCATTCCAGCCTGGGAGACAGAGTGAGACTCTGTCTCTGAAATAGGGAAAAAAAGACCCTGGAAGGACACTGGCAACTTCAGAGTGAACTGACTTTACCAGTCTATGTTTTTACAACAAGAATAGTGAGCATGATAGTTTAAAGAGGGCAGCAAAACGGAAGCTAGCGCCGGGCGCGGTGGCTCAAGCCTGTAATCCCAGCACTTTGGGAGGCTGAGACGGGCGGATCACGAGGTCAGGAGATCGAGACCATCCTGGCTAATACGGTGAAACCCTGTCTCTACTTAAAACTACAAAAAACTAGCCAGGCGACGAGGCGGGCGCCTGTAGTCCCAGCTACTCGGGAGGCTGAGGCAGGAGAATGGCGTAAACCTGGGAGGCGGAGCTTGCAGTGAGCTGAGATCCGGCCACTGCACTCCAGCCTGGGTGGCAGAGCAAGACTCCGTCTCAAAAAAAAAAAAAAAACGGAAGCTAGCATTTGGCAGATAGCCCTTGTATTCCATGCAAATATCGGCTTCCTGCATTTGATTGGATTGTAGGAAGAGAGTATTCCTGTGCCTTCTAGTCAATATGGATATTAAGAGCACCCTTGTCCCATCTTTTAAAATACTGATTCATCCCCTAAGGGTTTTCAGATAGTCTTTGATCAATGGGATTAAGTTATTTTGTAACAAAACATTTTGCATGTAATAGAGCTTTTTGATGCTCAAAATAGTAAGTTGGTTCTTGAACTTTTTTCTTAGCTAGCACACCAGGATATTTGTATTTGAAGTGGCAGTGCTTCTTGGGAGGGGTTAGAGGCTGTTTTGTCAGAATCTATGAGGAGCCAGGTGTGGTGGCTGCTCATGCCTGTAATCCCAGCTACTACTCCGGAGGCTGAGGTGGGAATATCACTTAGGCTCAGGAGTCAAGCCTGGGCAATATAGTATGACCCTGTCTTTAAAAAAAAAAACTTGGGAGGAAATACACAGTAGTTAGAAAAAGCCTCCTAGGTGATGGGTGATTTTGTTGAATCCCAATTTCAAATTCCTCATTTGGAAATGATAATGTAGGCCACACGTATTGCTGGAGAAAAATGTGCTCCCGAGACCTTCCAGAGCAGCAGAGCTGAGACTCGGCAGGTGAGGCAGCTATGTGGAAGTGTAGCGCTGAGAATGAGCACCTCTTTAAAGAATGTACCTTGCGTTAGTTCTGTGCCTGTTTAAAAAAAGAATGCATAAAAGAATGCACCTGAGGCAACTCCCTAGCTGCCTCACCACAGTTCTGGCCCTGCAAAACAGGATCAGGAAAAGATCACCAGTGGGAAATTACAAATGATTAATGAGCACTCTGAGGGACAGACTCCTGCCACTTCAGAGTACAGTGTGTGCATTCTCTTTCTTTTTTTTGAGTCTCACTCTGTCACCCAGGCTGTAGTACAGTGGCACAGTCTCGGCTCACTGCAAGCTCCGCCTCCCGGGTTCAAGTGATTCTCCTGCCTCAGTCTCCCTAGTAGTTGGGATTACAGGCGCGCACCACCACACCTAGCTAATTTTTTTGTATTTTTAGTAGAGACGGGATATCACCATGTTGGCCAGGCTGGTCTCAAACTCCTGACCTCAGGTGATCCGCCCACCTCGGCCTCCTAAAGTGCTGGCCTTACAGATGTGAGCCACCATGCCCAGCATGTACGTTAATTATTGTTGGACGAAGCTGGCTCCCAAATTAGTCAATGAGTAGATTTTGCTCCAGGTATAATCTCACCCAAAAGCTGGCTGCACCAGACTTATGGGGGTTGGGATTCCTGAGTCAGCTGAATTTGAGAATATCTGTGTAAGAGGCCTGAAAATTGTCTGTAAAAAAAAAATCGGATGCACAGCGGGCTTGGAAATCGCTTTTCCAACCTACTTTTGCGCAAACGATGATTTCTAATTTCCCTTATGGGCAAATGGGTAACAGGTTGCATTGTATCATGTTTACCTAGCAGAGTAAACTATTTAGGTGAGATGACATAGGGGTTAGCTTATCTTGCTTGGTGACACTAGATCGCAAAGTCATTTTACTATAAGAAGTTTTATTGAGATGTGTACATGTACATTAGGTTTTTGATGTGTAGACATTATGTTAAGGAAGAGAATTGGCATACCTATTTATTGCTTGTTTAAGCTGCTCAAGTAATTACTTTTGTGCTAGCCTAATATCTTTCCCCACAAGCTTGATGTCATCATATAATATGTTGAGTTTTTTAACAGCCTTAATTAGCTCTAGAGCAGCAGGGTTTTCAATAATGACTCTACAAATCTCAGTTTCAAAAAACAGTCATAATCTTATTTTAGAAAATATAAATATAGTTTATATCTTATGTACTAGGGATTTAAAGAGTTGCTTCTTGAGAAGGTAAATCCCAATGCAGAGGTCCATATTCATCAAAAAGACTAATAAATATTGCTATGGAGGCAAATGCTCTGGGTGAAATAAACTGAAGCGAACCTGGGTAACCTAGATAATGTTCCCTTGGTAACTTGAGGTCTGAGTCCAATATTTTAATATCTCTTAACTATGGTAGTTGTAGCAACCTTACATTTTAGCACAGTGCCTAGCAAACAACATAATTATTTAATATATATTAAATTACGGCCGGGCGCGGTGGCTCAAACCTGTAATCCCAGCACTTTGGGAGGCCGAGACGGGCGGATCACGAGGTCAGGAGATCGAGACCATCCTGGCTAACATGGTGAAACCCCGTCTCTACTAAAAAAAAAATACAAAAAACTAGCTGTGCGCCATGGCGGGTGACTATAGTCCCAGCTACTCGGGAGGCCTGAGGCAGCGAGAATGGCATAAACCCCGGATGCGGAGCTGCAGTGGAGCTGAGATCCGGTCCCACTGCACTCAGGCCTGGGGACACAGGCGATGACTCTGCACCGTCTCAAAAAAAAAAAAAAAAAAAAAAAAAAAAAAAAAATAATATATATAGGATGATATAATAGACTAGCTGATATTTCATAAAACACTTCAAAAGGGCCTAGGCCTAGGAAATAAAGCCCAATCCTTGCTTATTCAATGAGCAGGATAAGGTTATTCAACTAGTTCACTATCAAATTGAGACATCTATGTGCCTATTAATGTTTTGAGGGTTTGAGGAAGAGCCAATTAAAAAAGCATTTAGCTGGGCCTGATGGCACATGCCTGTAATTCCAGCAACTTGGGAGGCTAAGAGGTAGGAAGATCACTTAAGACCAAGAGTTTGGGACCAGCCTGTGGGTAACAGTGAGTTGCTGTCTCAACTTATTAAAAAGAAACCGGTCAGTAGGACTTACACCTTCATGTAAGTTAGTGAAGTGGACATAAGCAAGACCAAATGGAACAGTGGGAATAAGCATTTTTAGAAGAAACAATGGAAATGAGTAGCTAGAATTAAGAACATTTAGAAGCAGAAAGGAAGGCCAGGTGCGGTGGCTCTTGCCTGTAATCCCAGCACTTTGGGAGGCCAAGGCCAGCAGTTCGCTTGAGGACAGGAGTTTGAGACCAGCCTGGCCAACATGGTGAAAACCCATCTCTACTTAAACTATAAAAATTATCTGGGAGTGGTTGCAGGCACCTGTAGTCCAGTTACTCAGAAGGCTGAGGCAGGAGAATCGCTTTCATCTGGGAGGTGGAAGTAACAGTGAGCCGAGATCATGCCACTGCACTCCTGTCTGGGTGACAGTTCGAGACTCCCTCTCAGAAAAAAGAGATAAGATACAGAAGATAATTCATTTGCAGAAGGGATATGAGTATTGAACAAAAACCCTAGAAAAAGGACGTCTTACACCCTGGGACTTTTAAGTTTTATTTTTGAGGGTTCTGTGTAACTGGTATGCAGAATTGTATCAGAGTTGCACGTTTTCTTTTCTACTAGGTATTCTACTACTCAACAGGAATCTTCAAGGATGCAGGTGTTCAAGAGCCCATCTACGCCACCATCGGCGCGGGTGTGGTTAATACGATCTTCACTGTAGTTTCTGTAAGTTGGATGGTTTGATAATTTTGCGGGGGGGAAAAGAATCCTTGCTACAGATGTTCAAAGATGGATTGCATGACCCTACTATCATTTAGTTACCTTTCTGTTGCTTAATTTTCCTTTGGGAAAAAGATACATTTAATGTTGGATGTAGTCTTCACTCTTCAAGCAAACGTGGATGGATGGGAAAGGAGGAAGGGACTAACTATACAGTACGCTTTAAACTTGGAATTGGAGGAGAGGTGTTTGGAAAAACTCTCAACTCTGTGATTCCACTGTTTTTAAACTAAAGAAACAATAATCAACAGAAGATGTCTGTGACCCCCAGAATGTGTGAGGATTTTTCCCCATTAGGTAGGCAATCAGTTCTGCAGTGGACACCATCTATGTGTCCTGCGATTTAATTCTGACACGATTTACCTGGAGATAGCATCAGATCTCACAGGTTGGTGGCACAGTTCCCAAGACTGCCCCCCACTCCTGATGGCCATCACAGGCTCCAGGTTGTTTACCTGTGCTTCTGACCCACCAGCTATAGATCGGGATTCCCACCATGCCCTCTTTGGGTTGGATTAATTGCCTGCAGTGGCTCACAGAACTCAGGGAAAATGTTTCCTAGTTTGATTTTAAAGGATATTTTAAAGCACAGAAATAAACAACCAAATTGATTCACAGGGCGAGGTCTGGAGGGACCCTGAGCGTGGGAGCCTCTGTCTCCGTGGAGTTGGGGTGCACTCCTAGCGCATAGATGATTTGTTGCTGACCTTCCTGTCAGCTTCCACGGGTTCAGATATCTGCAAGCTCCCCACACCCTGCCTTTTGGGCCTTTTATGCAGACTTAATTGATTCTCCGTGATTGAAGCATGGACAACTGTTCTGAAATGTGATTGGACAAAAAGGGAATGATCTGAACCCAGCCAGGCCTGTCTGTTTGGATTATTTTGGCCTCTCTGTAGCGTTTCTTCCTCTAGGGGTAGGGCAGGACCCCTCTGAAATGAGGGTTTTATGACTCAGTCAGACTAGTGTCCTGCCAAGTGGGAGGGCAGGAGAAAGTCAGAGAAGAATTGTATTTTCTAAGGCCTGCAGCATCCCAACATTATGACAAAAGACTCTACCAAGGGCTAGGGGGATTTTGAGCCAGGACCTGTGAATGGAACACAATATGTATGTATATAAAATCGTAAATCACAGGAGGTGTATCCATAACAAGTGTCCTGCTGTTGGTATGGCAGATTTCAAGTAGCTCAGACACTTTTCATTCATGGAAAGGAAAACTGAAGTTTCATGTCACATTCTTCTTCCAGCTATTTCTGGTGGAAAGGGCAGGAAGAAGGACTCTGCATATGATAGGCCTTGGAGGGATGGCTGTTTGTTCTACACTCATGACTGTTTCTTTGTTATTAAAGGTGAGTGCTCTTTGAGTGAAGAAAAGCGAGGGAGGGGGAAAGGAGGAGAGGTTACAGTTGACTTCTGTGACACAAGGGGTGGGTTGTTAAGGTTGCAGTTTGTCAACAAAGTCAAAGGGGGGAAGCAGGATGCCCAGAGTTTTTAAGAAACGTGGGTCTTCAGAGAACTGGAGGTAAACTGTTAGAATCCTTACATTTATAGAACATTCTTATAGCTTATAAAATGAATTATCTAATTTAATTCTTAAAATAATATCAAGATAATCACACTTAATAGATGATGACATGGTCTCAATACAAAGTGACTTACATGAGATCACATAGATGGGATTCAAAAATCCAAGCCTCGGCCGGGCGTGGTGGCTCACGCCTATAATCCCAGCACTTTGGGAGGCTGAGGTGGGTGGATCACCTGAGGTTGGGAGTTCAAGAACAGCCTGACTAACATGGTGAAACCCCGTCTCTACTAAAAAATACAGAAAACTAGCTGGGCGAGGTGGTGGGCGCCTGTAGTCCCAGCTACTCGGGAGGCTGAGGCAGGAGAATGGCGTAAACCCGGGAGGCAGAGCTTGCAGTGAGCTGAGATCCGGCCACTGCACTCCAGCCTGGGCGACAGAGCGAGACTCCGTCTCAAAAAAAAAAAAAAAAAAATACAAAATTAGCCGGGAGTGGTGGTGCAGGCCTCTAATGCCAGCTACTCGGGAGGCTGAGGCAGGAGAATCACTTGAACCCAGGAGGCAGAGGTTGCGGTGAATCGAGATGGCACCATTGCACTCTGGCCTGTGCAACAAGAGCGAAACTCCCTCTCAAAAAAAAAAAAAAAAA
>NW_016811596.1:3809778-3812561 GCF_001698545.2 Rhinopithecus bieti
AAAAAAAAAAAAAAAAAATTCCAAGCCTGGCTGAGTGCAATGGTTCATGCCTGTCATCTGCAACTTTGGAAGGCCAAGGTTAGAGGATTGCTTGAGCCCAGAAGATCAAGACCAGCCTAGGCAACATGGCAAGAAACTATCTCTATAAAAAAACAAAATTTGTTTTGTTTTGTTTTGTTTTTTGTGACAGGGTTTCACTGTGTCAACAGGCTGAAGTGCAGTGGCATGATCTCAGCTCACTGCAACCTCCGCCTCCTGGGCTTAAGCGTTTCCTGTGCCTCAGCCTCCCAGGAAGCTGGGATTACAGGCATGCGCCACCATGCCCAGCTAATTTTGTACTTTTAGTGGAGACAGGGTTTCACCATGTTAGCCAGGCTGGTCTCCAACTCTTGATCTCAAATAATCCACCTGCCTTGGTGTAAGCCACAGTGCCTGGCCAAAAAAATTTTTTTAATTAGCCAGGTATGGTGGCACATGCTTCAAGTCCAAGCGATTTGAGAGGCTGAGGTGGGAGGATTGCTTAAGCCCTGGAGATCGATGATGCAGCGAGGTGTTTTAGCGCCACTGCACTCCAGCCTGGGTAACACAGTAAGACCCTGTCTCTAAACATAATAAAAATAAATCCAAGCCTGTTGATTCCACAGCCTCTCTTTGTATTGTGCATCAGGGACAGGAGAATCTTGCCGTTAATTGCCTCTGGGAACCTAGATCCTAGGTTACACTGTCTTTAAATTGTATTTTCTCTGTTCCTTCCTCTTACAGGATAACTATAATGGCATGAGCTTTGTCTGTATTGGGGCTATCCTGGTCTTTGTAGCCTTCTTTGAAATTGGACCAGGCCCCATTCCATGGTTTATTGTGGCCGAACTCTTCAGCCAGGGCCCCGCCCAGCTGCGATGGCAGTGGCCGGCTGCTCCAACTGGACCTCCAACTTTCTAGTCGGATTGCTCTTCCCCTCTGCTGCTGTAAGTAAACTCACCTTATCTTAAAACCAGCCTATGTAAGCTGACATGTTGAAGATACTCCTTAATAATAGAGTAGTCTGGGCCTGACATTGTGGCTCACGCCTGTAATCCTAGCACTTTGAGAGGCTGAGGCAGGCGGATCACCTGAGGTCAGGAGTTCAAGATCAGCCTGGCCAACATGGTGAAACTCCTGTCTCTACTAAAAATTCAAAAATTAGCTGGACATGGTGGCACATGCCTGTAATTCCAGCTATTTGGGAGACCGAGGAAGGAGAATCGCTTAAACTTGGGAGGTGGAGGTTGCAGCGAGCCGAGATCACGCTACTGTACTCCAGCCTGCTTGACAGGAGCAAGACTCCATCCCTCAATAAATAAACAAATAAATAATACCGTAGTCCCTCCTCATCTGCAGTTTCAGTTACCTGCAGTCTAAAAATACTAAGTGGAAAATTTCAGAAATAAACAATTCGTAAGTTTTAAGTTGCGGCCGGACGCAGTGGCTCAAGCCTGTAATCCCAGCACTTTGAGAGGCCAAGGTGGGTGGATAACTTGAGGTCAGGAGTTGGGGACCAGCCTGACTATCATGGTGAAACCCTGTTTCTACAATAAATACAAAAATTAGGCCTTGTGTCATGGCTCACTGCAATCCCAGTGAGCAAGATCATGCCATTGCACTCCAGTCTGGGCAACAAGAGAAACTCTGTCTCAAAACAAGAAAAAAAAAAGCCAGGCATTGTAGCACACACCTGTAGGCCTAGCTACTCAGGAGACTGAGGCAAGAGAATCACTTGAACCCAGGAGGTAGAGTTCATTGTGAGCTGTGATCACGCTACTGCTCTCTAGCCTGGGTGACAGAGCGAGACCCCATTTCAAAAAAAAAAATTGTAAAAAGAGATGGAGTCAAAGGCCGGGCGCGGTGGCTCAAGCCTGTAATCCCAGCACTTTGGGAGGCCGAGACGGGTGGATCACGAGGTCAGGAGATCGAGACCATCCTGGCTAACACAGTGAAACCCCGTCTCTACTAAAAAATACAAAAAACTAGCCGGGCGAGGTGGCGGGCGCCTGTAGTCCCAGCTACTTGGGAGGCTGAGGCAGGAGAATGGCGTAAACCCGGGAGGCGGAGCTTGCAGTGAGCTGAGGTCTGGCCACTGCACTCCAGCCTGGGTGAGAGAGCGAGACTCTGTCTCAAAAAAAAAAAAAAAAAGAGAGATGGAGTCTTGTTATGTTGCCCAGGCTGGTCTCAAACTGCTGGGTTCCGGTGATCCTCCTACCTTGACCTCCCAAAGTGCTAGGATTATAGGCGTGAGCCGCCGTACTCGGCCCAGAAACACAGATTTTAAAAATAATACTCAAAAGTCCTAAAATAGTAGACATTTGGAAGCATCTAACTGTAATGAAAAGGAATGACAAAAAGAAAAGTACAGAGAACTATAGTAAGTTAGCAATAGGATCTTAAGTGAATCGCTGAAGAAACCAGTTTCCATTCAATATGGAAGGGTTATAGCTTGAAGCTCACTGGAAATATGAATGTGAAGGAAATTGAGTTTGTCAATGATGAGATTTTTATATTAACCTTCCTTTTTTGTGTCCTTTTGCCAGCACTATTTAGGAGCCTACGTTTTTATTATCTTCACTGGCTTCCTCATTACCTTCTTGGCCTTTACCTTCTTCAAAGTCCCTGAGACCCGTGGCAGGACTTTTGAGGATATCACACGGGCCTTTGAAGGGCAGGCACACGGTGCAGATAGATCTGGGAAGGACGGCGTCATGGAGATGAACAGCATCCAGCCTCCTAAGAAGACCACCACCAATGTCTAA
>NW_016811596.1:3816167-3830703 GCF_001698545.2 Rhinopithecus bieti
TTTGAGATAGTATGAGTCAATGTGCAGTGTAGCCACACTTGAGAGGATGAATGTATGTGCACTGTCACTTTGCTCTGGGTGGAAGTACATTATTGTTGACTTATTTTCTCTGTGTTTGTTCCCACAGCCCCTTTTTCATATGTTGCTCAATCTCCATTTCCCTTGTTGGTGCTTACACATCTCAGAACCGTTAGCCAAACCCTTGCCAGTGACAGTATTTTGGTTCTCAGTTCTCACTGTTCCTGTGGAGCCTTTGAATATAAACACACATAGCTGAGGCCGGGTGCGGTGGCTCTCGCCTGTAATCCCAGCACTTTGGGAGGCCGAGGCGGGCGGTCAGGGATTCGAGACCAATCTGGCCAACATAGTGAAACCCTGCCTCTACTAAAAATGCAAAAATTAACTGGGCATGGTGGCGGGCACCTGTAATCCTAGCTATTTGGGAGGCTGAGGCAGGAGAATCACGTGAACCCGGGACGCAGAGGTTGCAGATCACGTCATTGCACCCTAGCCCAGGCCACAGTGCAAGACTCTGTCTCAAAAAACAAACAAACAAACAAACAAAACCACAACAAAGCTATGGAGTGGGGTTTAGCTTGAAAAGGTGACCTTGCAATTTCACATCAACTTCTGGCTCCTCAAACAGTGGCAGTAAGGCAGGGTACCCTTTCTCACTGAGAAGATTGTGAATATTTCCATATGGATTTTCTATTACTAATGTTACTCTGATTCTTTGTTTTAAAATAAAAATTCTGAATGTACATGAAATTATGGGCTTATTACTTTTGTCCTTCCTGTGACCACAAAATCAGCTTTAAATCCTGATTTGGCTACTCAGTGCCTGTTGTGACTTGTATGAGACCCTTATAAGAGAATAGCCGTATGTGTTTATCATGTAGATTAAATGAAAAAGCTTTCGTGCATGCTTTTCATACTTGATAAATTATTTCTTTTGTTTCCCACTGATAACTAGTTGTTTTCAAAACTGCCCTACCTACCTAAAAGCCTTGCCTGTCCATTTTCACATCTTGTTATATGCATATTTTTTTCTTTTTCTTTTTTTTTTTTTTGAGATGGAGTCTCGCTCTGTCACCCAAGCTGGAGTGCAGTGGCCGGATCTCAGCTCACTGCAAGCTCCGCCTCCCGGGTTCACGCCATTCTCCTGCCTCAGCCTCCCGAGTAGCTGGGACTATAGGCGCCCGCCACCTCGCCCGGCTAGTTTTTTGTATGTTTTAGTAGAGACGGGGGTTTCACCGTGTTAGCCAGGATGGTCTCGATCTCCTGACCTTGTGATCCGCCCGTCTCGGCCTCCCAAAGTGCTGGGATTACAGGCTTGAGCCACCGCGCCCGGCCTCTTTTTTTTTTTTTTTTTGAGACGGAGCTTCGCTCTTGTTACCCAGGATGGAGTGCAATGGCGTGATATCAGCTCACTGGAACCTCCGCCTCCCAGGTTCAAGCGATTCTCTTGGCTTAGTCTCCCAAGTAGCTGAGACTACAGGTGTAGACCAGCACGCCCAGCTAATTTTTGTACTTTTAGTAGAGATGGGGTTTCACTATGTTGACTAGGCTGGTCTTGAACTTCTGGCCTCGTGTGATCTGTCTGCGAACTGTCCGCCTCAGCCTCCCAATGTTCTGGGATTACAGGCGTGAGCCACCATACCCAGCCCTGAGTGATGTTTATAAGTGTATCAGTCTGGGTCCTATCAGAAGACAAATCACACTTTTTTTTTTTTTTTTTTACAAGGAAAGGATAATACAAAGAATATCAAGCTATAGGCCGAGCGCGGTGGGTCGCGGGTGTAATCCCGGCACTTTGGGAGGCCGAGCGCGGTGGGTCGCGGGTGTAATCCCGGCACTTTGGGAGGCCGAGCGCGGTGGGTCGCGGGTGTAATCCCGGCACTTTGGGAGGCCGAGCGCGGTGGGTCGCGGGTGTAATCCCGGCACTTTGGGAGGCCGAGCGCGGTGGGTCGCGGGTGTAATCCCGGCACTTTGGGAGGCTGAGGTGGGTGGGTCGCGGGTGTAATCCCGGCACTTTGGGAGGCCGAGGTGGGTGGGTCGCGGGTGTAATCCCGGCACTTTGGGAGGCTGAGGTGGGTGGGTCGCGGGTGTAATCCCGGCACTTTGGGAGGCTGAGGTGGGTGGGTCGCGGGTGTAATCCCGGCACTTTGGGAGGCTGAGGTGGGTGGGTCGCGGGTGTAATCCCGGCACTTTGGGAGGCTGAGGTGGGTGGGTCGCGGGTGTAATCCCGGCACTTTGGGAGGCTGAGGTGGGTGGGTCGCGGGTGTAATCCCGGCACTTTGGGAGGCTGAGGTGGGTGGGTCGCGGGTGTAATCCCGGCACTTTGGGAGGCTGAGGTGGGTGGGTCGCGGGTGTAATCCCGGCACTTTGGGAGGCTGAGGTGGGTGGGTCGCGGGTGTAATCCCGGCACTTTGGGAGGCTGAGGTGGGTGGGTCGCGGGTGTAATCCCGGCACTTTGGGAGGCCGAGGTGGGTGGGTCGCGGGTGTAATCCCGGCACTTTGGGAGGCTGAGGTGGGTGGGTCGCGGGTGTAATCCCGGCACTTTGGGAGGCTGAGGTGGGTGGGTCGCGGGTGTAATCCCGGCACTTTGGGAGGCTGAGGTGGGTGGGTCGCGGGTGTAATCCCGGCACTTTGGGAGGCTGAGGTGGGTGGGTCGCCTGAGGTCAGCAGCTCAAGACCAGTCTGGCCAATATGCTGAAACCCCACCTCTAAAAAATATGAAGAAAAAATGGCTGGGCATAGTGGTAGGCGCCTGTAATCCCAGCTGAGGCAGGAGAATCGCTTGACCTGGGGAGGTGGAGGTTGCAGTGAGCCAAGATCGTACCATTGCACTCCAGCCTGTGCAATAAGAACAAAAATCCTTAAAAAAAAATAAAAGGTATAAGACAAAATTCAGTTTCCTAGAGCTGAAGGAGATTATCCAAGAAAGGACATACTTGGAAGGAAGGTCACTGTCATTTCCTCAAAACTGAGGTGCACACCCTACTGGAGAATGTAGAGTTGCAGTCCACCGGAGAGCAGAGAAGTTTGGCGGTTTGCCTGGGCCAGTGCAGGTATGCAGTCCCTTTGCAAGCAGGTAATACATAGCTGGTGACCAGATATGCAGATGTGCAGAGGGAGTCGAGGCACCAGAGGGGTAGGAGGCCTGGAGTGTGGCATCCCTGTGGAAAGTGACCACCAGGCCAGGGCGTGGCTGGGGCAGGTCACCACCAAATTTCCTCTCATCTATACTGCTGACCTACGGTGCAGCCACTGGAACCAGGAAGAGAATCCCCCTTCATCCTGGAGTATCCTTCCAGCACCATCTACTGAGAAAGCATTGTTCTTAGTACTCTGAAAAGGAAATGCTTAAAGGAATTCCATCCATTTAAAAGCAGGTATTGAGGGATGAATTCGGAGCTGACAGACAGTAAATTGATAACTAGCACAATAAGTGTTAGATGGCTGAGTAGATAATAGTTGGGTTTTGGTTGAGGGGATTTCCCCCTTCCACACCTCCCAAAGCCACCTGGGCTTTTAGAGAAAATTCAAGTTAAAACTTGTCCCCACCCCTCCCCCTCTTTTTTTTTTTTTTTTTTAATCAAGTGTTTGTTGCAGAAACTTGGCCAAGATCCCAAGTGGCCCCAGATGGTTGAGTTTGGGCCAGGGGGTCGCCTGCCGAGGGTTGGGCAAGTGAGACAAGGAAAAGGTGGAGGGAGTGCCTCTGGGCCTGGAGCTTCAGAGCTGCAAGATGCTGTTTCAGTCAAGCTGCAGATGAGGCTCATGCGGCTCGCTCCGGCTCCTGCTCGGGCTCCGGCTCCGGCTCTGCGCTGTGGGCCTTCATCATGCCGTCCTCTCTCATCATGAGCTGTAGATACACAAAGAATGGCAAAGAATGGCACCGATGAATCACCTAGCAACAAATCTGTCTTTTTGATCGGGAGCCTTCGCTGCACTGGCGTGGCTGAAACTGCGGTTCTCACCAACGTCCACCTTCTTCCTCCAGTTCGCCGCCCTGCCCCCAGCGAACACCGAGCCAGCCAGCCCCAGACTTGGCACTGCAGCTGCGACCACCCACCTCCCCATAGCCCAGGCGCCGCATGAGGCTCGGACTGGCGCACGGAGGCGCGTGGGGGTGGGGGACGCGGAAGGGAGGGGTCGCGAAACTGGAGACCCTGCAAAAAAGCTGGGCCTGGGACGCGCTGGCTCCCCCGCGAGTCCCCTTCACTGCGCAGGCGTGGGCAGCTGCAGAACCCTGTCATTCCTACTTAGTTTGCTCATCATCACTAATATTATTTGCTGTGACCCAGGATATACCTGGAACCCAGCGACCTTGACCTGCCTTCAAATGCAGGTAACTGAATTTAACTGCCCTTTCTGCATTGCTCTAGGCTGTGGTGCTTGATAGGGTTGACTTCTGAGTTGGGATACATTTCAGGGATTACATTCAATTTATCTATCTATCTATCTATCTATCTATCTATCTATCTATCTATCTATCTATTGAGACGGAGTTTCGCCCTTGTCCCCCAGGCTGGAGTGCAATGGCGCGATCTCAGGTCACTGCAATCTCCGCCACCCGGGTTGAAGCGATTCGCCTGCCTCAGCCTCCCGAGTAGCTGGTAGTAGAGGCGCACGACACCAAGTCCAGCTGCACACCCGGCTAATTTTTTGTATTTTTAGTAGAAACAGGATTTCACCATGTTAGCCAGGCTGGTCTCAAACTCCCGATTTCAGGTGATCCGCCCGCTTAGGCCTCCCAAAGTGCTGGAATGACAGGCGTGAGCCACTGCGCCTGGCTAAATTCCATTTTTTTAAACGAGGAAATTGGCCAGGCGCTGTGGCTCGAGCCTGTCATCCCAGCACTTTGGGAAGCTGAGGAGGAGAATGGCTTGAACCGGGGAGGCGGAAGTTGCAGTGAGCCGAGATCCTGCCATTGCATTCCAGCCTGGACAGACTGGGACTCTGTCTCAAAAAAATAAGCAGAAAAAAAAAGTAAAAGAAGCTAATCATAAAAGACCACATATTATATTACTCAATTTACATGAAATTTCCAGAATAGGCCATTCTACAGAAAGAAAGAAGATAGATTTGGTGGTGGCCATGGAAGGGAAGAGGAGGTGGTGAAGAACACAGGGAGGGCCCAGTGCAGTGGCTCACGCCTGTAATCCCAGCACTTTAGGAGGCTGAGGTAGAAGGATCACTTGAGCCAGGAGTTCAAGACCAACCTAGGCAACACAGGGAGACCCTATCACTACAAAAAATTTAAAATTTAGTCAGGTGTAGTGGCACATGCCTGTGATCCCAGCCACTCGGGATGCTGAGGCAGGAGGATCACTTGAGCCAGGAGGTCCAGGTTGCAGTGAGCTAAGGTCACGCCACTGCACTCTAGCTTGGGCAACTGAAGGAGACCCTATCTCGAAAGGAAAAGATATAAAACCGAAATATCCTGGCCAGGCGCAGTGGCTCACGCCTGTAATCCCAGCACTTTGGGAGGCTGAGGAGGGTGGATCACGAGGTCAGGAGATCGAGACCATCCCGGCTAACATGGTAAAACCCTGTCTCTACTAAAAATGTAAAAAATTAGCCGAGCGTTGTGGCAGGCGCCTGTAGTCGCAGCTACTCAGGAGGCTGAGGCAGGAGAATCGCTTGAATCCAGGAGGCAGAGGTTGCAGTGAGCTGAGATGGTGCCACTGCACTCCAGCTTGGGTGACAGAGTAAGACTTTGTCTCCAAAAAAAAAAAGAAAGCAAAGCCAGGCGCAGTGGCTCACACCTGTAATCCCAGCACTTCAGGAGGCCGAGGCAGGCGCATCACAAGGTCAGGAGTTCGGGAACAGCCCGGCCAACATGGTGAAACTCCGTCTTTACTAAAAAAAAATACAAAAATTAGCTGGGCATGGTGGCTTTTGCCTGTAATCCCAGCTACTTGGGAGGCTGAGGCAGGAGAATTGCTTGAACCCGGGAGGCAGAGGTTGCAGCGAGCGGAAATCACGCCACTGCACTCCAGCCTGGGCGACAGAGCAAGACTCCACCTCAAAACAAAACAAAAGCAAAACACCCAAAGTGGCTGCATCACCATTTTATATTCCTAACAGTAGTGTCTAAGGGATCCAATTTTTCCTCATCTTTAATAATTCCTTCCTTCTTTCCTTCCTTCCTTCTTTCCTTCCTTCCTTCTTTCGTTGTTTCCCTCCCTCCTTTCTTCCTTTCCCTCTTTCTTCTTTTCTTTATTTCATTCTTTCTCTCTCTTTTTCTTTCTTTCTTTGTCTTTCTTTTTCTCTCCCTTTCTCTTTTTTTCTTTGAGACAGATCCTCCCTCTGTCACCCAGGCTGGAGTGCAGTCACATGATATCGACTCACTGCAACCTCCACCTCCCAGGTTGAAACAATTGTTCTCTGGAGCAGCTGGGACTACAGGTGTCCGCCACCACACCAGGCTAATTTTTGTATTTCTCGTAGAGATGGGGTTTTACCATGTTGGCCAGGCTGCTCTTGAACTCCTGACCTCTGGTGATCTGCCCACCTCAGCCTCCCAAAGTGCTGGGATTACAGGCATGAGCCACACCTGGCCCTCACTCTCTCTTTTTCTTTCTTTTCTCTCTCTCTCTCTCTCTTTTTTCAGAGACTGGGGTCTCACTATGTTTCCCAGGCTGGCCTCAAACACATGTGCCCAAGTGATTCTCCTGCCTCAGCCTCTCAGGTAGCTGGTATTACAGTTGCAGACCTCCACACCCGGCACAATATCTGACCCTTTGATTTTAGTCAAAACGTGGATGGGGACCAGGTGCAGGGGCTCACACCTGTGATTTCCAGCACTTTGGGTGGCCGAGGCAGATGGATTGCTTGAGGCCAGGAGTTCGAGACCAGCCTGTCCAACATAGTGAAACCCCGTCTCTACTAAAACTACAAAAATTAGTTGGGCGTGGTGGCTGGCATGTGCCTGTAATCCCAGCTTCTTGGGAGGCTTAGGCGTGAGAATTGCTTGAACCCAGCAGGCAGAGGTTGCAGGGAGCCAAAATCATGACATTGCACTCCTGCCTCGGCAACAGTGCAAGACTCTGTCTCAAAAAAAAAAAAAAAAAAAAAAAAAAAAAAAGTGTGGGCCAGGAGCAGTGGCTCACACCTGTAATTCTATCAGTTTGGGAGCCCAAGGTGGGTGGGATCACCTGAGGTCACGAGTTGGAGACTAGCCTGATCAACATGGAGAAACCCCATCTCTACTAAAAATACAAAATTAGCCAGGCACGGTGGCACATGCCTGTAATCCCAGCTACTCGAGAGGCTGAGACAGGAGAATCACTTGTACCCAGGAGGCAGAAGTTGCAGCAAGCCGAGATCATGCCATTGCACTCCAGCCTGGGCAACAAGAGTGAAATTCCATCTTAAAAAAAATATTTTTTTGATGTAATCAAATTTATCTATTTTTTTTGTTGTTGTTACTCAGGCCTCCTAATTGGCAAACCTTTAAATATCTGTACATGTCAACTATGGGCGAGAATGAGAAGCAATGGGAGCTATCTTTACTGCTAGCAAGAGTATAACATTGTATCGTTACTTGGTATTATTATTGTTATTATTATTATTATTATTATTTTACCTTTCCCAGTTCTCTTTATGTATCATTACTTTAGAAAGCAGTTTGGGCTGGGACAGATGCCGTGGCTCACGCCTCTAATCCCAGCACTTGGGAAGGCAGGAGTTTGAGACCAGCCTGGCCAGCATGGCAAAACCTCATATCTACTAAAAATACAAAATTAGCCAGGCGTGGTGGCACACGTTTGTAGTTCCAGCTACTCAGGAGGCTGAGGCAGGAGAATCACTTGAACCCAGGAAGCAGAGGTTGCAGTGAACCGAGATCACACCATTGCACTCCAGCCTGGTTGACAGAGGAAACTCCATCTCAAAAAAAGAAAGCAGTTTGGGCTGGGCACAGTAGCTCATGACTATAATCCTAGCACTTTGCGAGGCCAAAGCAGGCGAATCGCTTGAGCCCAGGAGTTTGAGACCAGCCCTGGCAACCGAGTGGGATCCACGTCTCTACAGATTTTTTTTTTTTAGTTAGCTGGGCACGGTGATGTGTGCCTGTGATGCCAGCTATTCAAGAGGCTGAGGGCAGGAGCCCTTGAGCTATGATTGAGGTACTGCGCTGCAGCCTGAGCGACAGAGCAAGATCCTGTCTCAAAAAAAAAAAAAAAAAAAAAAAATTAATAATAATAAAAAAAATGAAAGCAGTTTGGCTTTATCCAGGAAAATTGAATGTATGTATGGCTCAAATTCTTTACCTCCTCATCCCATCCCCAATGCCATGCTTTTTGCTAAGTGGTCTTTGCAGTTCCTTCTATTAAAGGAGAGGGATAAGCTTTACTAAAGGAGAGGGGTAAGTTTCATTTTAACTTTTTTTTTTTTGAGACAGAGTCTTGCTCTGTCACCCAGGCTGGAGAGCAGTGGCACGACCTTGGCTCAGTGCAAGCTCCGCCTCCCGGGTTCACGCCATTCTCCTGCCTCAGCTTCCCCAGTGGTTGGGACTACAGGTGCCTGCCACCACGCCTGGCTAATTTTTTGTGTTTTTAGTAGAGATGGGGTTTCACCATGTTTGCCAGGATGGTCTTGATCTCCTGACCTGGTGATCCGCCCTCCTTGGCCTCCCAAAGTACTGGGATTACAGGCAGGAGCCACCGCTCCTGGCCATCAATTTTTGTGTTTTTGGGTGAGACGGGGTTTTGCCATGTTAACCAGGCTGGTCTCGAACTCATTACCTCAGGTGATCGTCCTGCCTTAGGCCTCCCAAAGTGCTGGGATTACAGGCATGAGCCACCGTGCCCGGCCCACGTTTAACTTTAGGTTCAGTCACCTGACTTGAATTGGCCAACAGAATAAGGAATATCTGTTCTGAGCCAAGGTCTTAAGAGCACTTGTCTGTTTTCACTTGCCCTCTAGTATACCTGCTTTTGCTAGGTAAGAGCATCTTCTGGCTTAGCTGTTGCAGTCCTGGCCTGACCTCCAAAGTAAACAGGCAGCGGTATCTTAGTACAAACCTCAGGGAGAAGCCTAGCTCAGCTAGATCTGTAACTTGAAACAGAACCAAACCCAGCCTGGACCTACTGACCCCCAGCCCATTCACAGATATGTCCAATCAATATGGGCAGAAGGATAGATGTATATGCCTTCTGTTTTACCATACTTAGGTAGGGGAAGCATTCCCCAGTCAGACACAGTATCCATCCCGATAATACATTCAGGTAAAGGGGACACAACTGTCTCACATAAAACCTTTTCAAACATACCAATTTCCATCCAAATTTTCACCGTAGTCTTTTTTTTTTAATTTTTTTTTAGTTTTTGAGACAGAGTCTCACTCTGTCACCCAGACTGGAGTGTAGTGGCCGGATCTCAACTCACTGCAAGCTCCACCTCCTGGGTTTACGCCATTCTCCTGCCTCAGCCTCCCGAGTAGCTGGGACTACAGGCACCCGCCACCTCACCTGGCTAGTTTTTTTGTATTTTTTAAGTAGAGACGGGGTTTCACCGTGTTAGCCAGGATGGTCTCGATCTCCTGACCTCGTGATCCGCCTGTCTTGGTCTCCCAAAGTGCTGGGATTACAGGCTTGAGCCACCGCGCCCGGCCCACCTTAGTCTTATGAGTCTTTTGCACTCTTATATCTTCCCAACTTTACAGTAGCCCCTTAGAACTTCATTAGCAGGTCTTGGAACGACAGTGCATGGCACTCCTGTGTCAAGGTGTCCCAGAAATATCACTTCTCTACCTCTGATTATTTTATTCACTCATGTGCATATGTCTTTGAGTCCTCTACTGGAGGTCAGGCCAAGAGACCCAAACCCTCTCATCAGTTCTTTTTTCTTTTTTTTTGAGGAAGAGTCTTGCTCTGTCGCCCAGGCTGGAGTCCAGTGGCTCGATCTGGGTTCACTGCAAGCTCCACCTACCGGGTTCACGCCGTTCTCCTGCCTCAGCCTCCCGAGTAGCTGGGACTACAGGTGCCCGTCACCACGCCAGGCTAATTTTTTTGTATTTTTAGTAGAGATGGGGTTTCACCGTGTTAGCCAGGATGGTCTCAATCTCCTGACCTTGTGATCTGACCGCCTCAGCCTAACATAGTGCTGGGATTACAGGCGTGAGCCACCATGCCTGGCCCAGTTCTTCTTTTGATTAAATTGCAGGACCATCATCCCGGATGACTAGAGGTCAGGTTTGATATTCTTTTTTTTTTGAGAAGGAGTCTTGCTCTGCAGTGGCACTATCTCAACTCACTGCAACCTCCACCTCCCAGGTTTAAGCAATTATCCTGCCTCAGCAGCCTCCCGACTAGCTGGGATTACAGGCATCTGCCACCACCCCCGGCTAAGTTTTCTTTGTATTTTTCGTAGAGATGGGGTTTCCCGTGTTGATCAGGCTGGTCTTGAACTCCTGACCTCAGGTGATCCACCTGCGTTGGCCTCCCATAGTGCTGGGATTACAGGCGTGAGCCACCACGCCCGGCCTGGTCAGGTTTCTTGAATTCCTGATAAGCAGGGTGAATATGGCAGGTTTGTTTAAGGCCCTTCAATGCTGAGTGACTAGTAGGAGTCTCATCAGTACAGCAGCTTCTGAGAGTGCTGTATTAAGGCCTCTGTTTTGGCCCTATCAGTGTCTCCTTTATTGGTCCAATTTCTTGGGGTTTTTTTGTTTTATTTTCTTTTGTTTTGTGCTTGTAGAGACAGGGTCTTGCTCTGTCACCCAGGCTGGAATGCATTGGTACAATCACAACTCACTATATCCTCAAACTACTGGGCTCAAGTGATCCTCCCACCTCAGCCCACTGAGTAGCTGGGACTCACCACATATGGCTAAGTTTTTAATTCTTATTTTTTGTAGAGATGAGGTCTCACTGGGTTGCCAGGCTGGTCTCAAACTCCTGGGCTCAAGTGATCCTCCTTCCTGCCTCGGCCCTGCAAAGTGCTGGGATTATAGGAGTGAGTCACCGTAAGCAGCCTATTCATCCCATTTCTTTTTTTTTTTTTTTCTGAGAAGGAGTCTTGCTCTGTCACCCAGATTGCAGTGGTGCAATCTCGCCTTATTGCAACCTCTGCCTTGCAGACTCTAGTGATCCTCCTGCCTTGGCTCTGCAAAGTGCTGGGATTACAGGAGTGAGTCTGTGAGCAGCCTATTCATCCCATTTCTTTCTTTCTTTTTTTTTTTTTTTTTTTCTGAGAAGGAGTCTTGCTCTGTCACCCAGGCTGGAGTGCAGTGGTGCAATCTTGCCTTATTGCAACCTCTGCCTTGCGGACTCAGGTGATCCTCCTGCCTTGGCTCTGCAAAGTGCTGGGATTACAGGAGTGAGTCATTGTGACCAGCCTGTTCATCCCGTTTCATTTCTTCTTTTTTTTTTGAGAAGGAGTCTCACTCTGTCACCCAGACTGATGTGCAGTGGAGTGATCTCACCTCATTGCAACCTGTGCCTGCCGGGTTCAAGTGATTCTCCCGCCTCAGCCTCCTGAGGAGCTGGGATCACAGGCGTGCACCACCGCTCCCAGCTAAATTTTTTTTTTTTTTTTTTTGAGACAGAGTCTTGCTCTGTTGCCCAGGCTGGAGTGCAGTGGCCGGATCTCAGCTCACTGCAAGCTCTGCCTCCCGGGTTCACGCCATTCTCCTGCCTCAGTCTCCCGAGTAGCTGGGATTACAGGCACCCGCCATCTTGCCCGGCTAGTTTTTTGTATTTTAATAGAGACGGGGTTTCACCGTGTTAGCCAGTATGGTCTCGATCTTCTGACCTCGTGATCCGCCCGTCTCGGCCTCTCAAAGTGCTGGGATTACAGGCTTGAGCCACTGTGCCCGGCCAAATTTTGTATTTTTATAAAGACGTGGTTTCACCATATTGGCCAGGCTGGTCTTGAACTCCTGACCTCAGATAATCCACCCGCCTTGGCCTCCCAAAGTGCTGGGATTAGATGCATGAGCCACCGTGCCCAGCCACTCATCCCATTTCTTAATAACAGTTTGAGAATTGATGTACTGATGGGATGAGTATTTCCACACTCTTCTCATTTTCTTTCCTCTTTGTTTTACTCATGTTCATACAAATCGTTCCAACTTTCTTTGCTATTTTTTGTTTTTGCATAATTTTTTCCTTTTTTTTTTTTTTGAGGCGGACTCTTGCTCTGTAGCCAGGCTGGAGTGCAGTGGCTCAATCTCGGCTCACTGTAACCTCTGCCTACCTGGTTCCAGCGATTCTCCTGCCTTAGCCTCCTGAGTAGTTGGGACTATAGGCATGCACCACCACGCCCAGCTAATTTTTGTATTTTAGTAGAGACAGGGTTTCACCATGTTGGCCAGGATGGTCTCGATCTCTTGACCTCGTGATCCGTCCACCTCGGCCTCCCAAAGTGCTGGGATTACAGGTGTGAGGAACCGCACCAGGCCAATTTTTCCCTTTGGAAGCAATTCTGGCTACCAGCTGTAACTCAGGCTGACTGGAATCCAAGTTTGGCCTAGTGACAAGATATGTCCCAATGTGTTCCTTTGGTAGGGCCCCTGAGGCTAGAGGCTAGAGTTCCACTGGGCCAAGATTCAAGCTTGGCTCACTGTCAGGATCCACCACAACAATTTCTTTTACCTTTAACTTTTACCTGTTGGTAGGGGTCCTGTGGCTAGAGACTAGTTCAGTCTGGCCAAAATCCAAGGTTGGCCCAGCATTCTCCTGAATTTTTCGTTTTAGCTTTTACATACAACAATAACCAAGGAACTGTATATTTTGCTTGTTTCTTGTTAGTCTGCATTTCCTTTTGCTTTCATTCAGTAACACAAGTTCCTGGAAATTTGATCCATCATTTCTTTTTCTTTCTTTTTTTTTTTTTGAGACAGCGTCTTGCTCTGTCACCCAGGCTGGAGTGCAGTGGTGCAATCTTGGCTCACTGCAACCTCCACCTCCCAAGTTCAAGCAATTCTCGTGACTCAGCCTCCCAAGTAGCTGTGACTACTGGTGAGCACCACCACACCTGGTTACTTTTTTTAGACATAGAGTTTCACCATGTTGGCCAGGCTGGTCTCAAACTCCTGACCTCAGATGATCTGCCTGCCTTGGCTTCCCAAAGTGCTGGGATTATAGGCATGATAATTTTTGTAAATTACAATTTTGTAAAATTGTAAAATACAATTTTATTGTATTTTATTTTTATTATTATTATTTTTTGAGACAGAGTCTCACTCTGTCACCCAGGCTGGAGTGCAGTGGCGTGATCTCAGCTCACTGCAACCTTCACCTCCCGGGTTCAAATGAGTTTCCTGCCTCAGCCTCCCAAGTAGCTGGGATTATAGGTGTGTGCCACCATGCCCAGCTAATTTTTGTATTTTTATTAGAGACAGGGTTTCACCATGTTGGCCAGGCTGGTCTCGAACTCCTGACATCAAGTGATCCACCCACCTTGGCCTCCCAAAGTGCTAGTATTACAGGCATGAGCCACTTCGCCTGGCCGTTTTCATTTTTTAAATTTTTTCGAGACATAGTCTCGCTCTGTCACCCAGGCTAGAGTGCAGTGTCATTATCTCGGCTCACTGTAACCTCTGCCTCCCAGTTTCAAGTTATTCTCTTGCCTCAGCATCCCAAGTGTTTGGACAAACGGAGGCAAGAAGGCGCAGTTCCGGGTTCTTCACCGTCAACTTTCCCGCGCCCGGGAAAGACATGGGTTGACTGCGCAGGCGCAACCCGACCTCCGACGGAGAGGAACCGGAACCCGCCTAGCCACGCCTACCACCCTGCCCCCGACGCGCCTATGTCCCGCCCACTGCCCGCCCACTCCCGGACCCAGGACATAAAAGCCGCTCCCCGCGGGCGGGCCTGCGAACTTCCTTGGCCCCTCCTCCTGTGCTGGACCCAGGAACCTCCTCCCAGAATGCCCCTGCGAACTTCCTTGGCCCCTCCTCAGTAGGCGGGACCCGGGAACGTCGTCCGAGAACGCCGGTGCGAACTTCCTTGGCCCCTCCTCCTACGCGGGACCCAGGAACCTCCTCGGAGAAAGCCGGTGTAAACTTCCTTGGCCCCTGCTCCTGTGCAGACCTAGGAACCTCGCCCGAGAACACCGGAGCGACTTCATCAGCCTCCACCGCTGGAGACCGGTGAACCTCGCTCCCTCCTTCACATTGGCTTGTAAATAAAGTTTTTTTGCCTTGCCTACTTGCCTTTTCTCTGGCATTTGCTCTGGGGTCGCATTAAAGCAAATCAGCTGGTGCCGAAACCCGGGAGGAGACCCCCTCCTCAGGGCCCCCCCAAGGTCCGAGGAGCCTCCTCCTTCCATGCCCCAGACGGACCAGGACCTGGACATCGCTTTCCCCACCTCCAAGTCTCCTAAGGGTGAGTACCTTTTGCCTCTCTCTCATATTCCTTGGCCAGAAGTCCTGCGCAGGCCCAAGGCTTTTTTTTCTGGTCACCAGGTGACCCAGGGAAGTTCCCAAAGGCAGAGACGTCTGCCCAAAGGAACTCCATTCCATTCCATGGGAGACCCGTCCAGGACAGAGATGTCCGCCTGGAGGTAATCTCCATTCTGTTCC
>NW_016811597.1:0-1058 GCF_001698545.2 Rhinopithecus bieti
CAGAGGCGGAGTCTACAGAGACTGGCAGACCTCCCTGAGCTGTTGTGAGCTCCACCCCATTCGATCTTCCCAGGGCTTTGTTTACCTACTTAAGCCTCAACAATGGCGGCACCCCTCCCCCAGCCTCGCTGCTGCCTTGCGGTTAGATCGCAGACTGCTGTGCTAGCAATGAAGAAGATTCCGTGGGCATGGGACCCTCCCTGCCAGGTGTGGGATATAATCTCCTGCTGTGCCAGTTTGCTTAAAGTGCAGTATTGTGGTGGAAGTTACCCAATTTTCCAGGTGTTGTGTGTCTCAGTTCCCCTCGCTAGGAAAAGGGATTCCCTTCCTCCTTGCACTTCCCAGGTGAGGCGATGTTTCGCCCTGCTTCAGCTCTCGCTGGTCGGGCTGCAGCAGCTGACCAGCACCGATTGTCCGGCACTCCCTAGTGAGACAAACCCAGTACTTCAGTTGAAAATGCAGAAATCACCTGTCTTCTGTGTTGCTCGCGCTGGGAGCTGGAGACTGGAGCTGTTCCTATTCGGCCATCTTCTCTGCCCTCCCTGATCATTACTTTCAATGCCCTGACAACTGCTTTTTATTGTTTCTTTAATGCCATCTGCCTTTGGGGGTTTGTGCCTTTATTAATATTCCCATTATCATAAATGTGCCTTTATTAATGTTCCCATTATACTAAATGAAGCACGCATCGAACAATGTGACTTCTTTTGAAGTGACATTGCATTTGAACCTACTTTCTACTTACAAAATATTAGTATCAGTACTTTAAATAAATTTTTATTTAATTGTGCATTTTTAAATTGATACATAATAATTATACATATTTATGAAGCTATATACAGCATGTAGTGAGCAGATCAGGGTAATTAGCATATCCATCATCTCAAACACTTATCATTTCTTTGTGTTGGGTACATGCAATATTCTTTCTTCTAGCTATTTGAAAATATACAATGTATTATTGTTGACTATTATCATCCTTTAGTGCTGTAAAACAATAGAACTTATTTCTCCTTTCTAATTGTAATTTGCCTAGGATCAATATATTTTATTTTTTT
>NW_016811598.1:0-447 GCF_001698545.2 Rhinopithecus bieti
GAAATCAATGTTAAATTGTCGATAGTCTAAAATGATGTGTTATAAGACATTATATTTGAGCCTCATGGTAATTTCAAATCAAAAAGCATACCACAGATGTACAAAAAGTAAAAAGCAAGAAATTAGATAATATTACAACAGAAATCACCTCCACTAAAAGGAAGACGGGAAGAAAGAAAAGAATGATGAGAGGACAAAAATCAACCAGAAAACAATAACAATGGTAGGAGTAAGTGCTTATCAATAATAACATTGAATGTACATGAAGTAAATACTCCAATCAAAAGACAAATAGTGGATGAATGGATAGAGAAGCAAGACAATGATTTGTGACTTACAAAAAAAAAAAAAAATACTTTACCTATAAAGATACATTTAGACTGAAAATAAAAGGATGGAAAAGTTATCCCATGCCAATAGAAACCAAAAAAGAGCAGAAATAGCCTT
>NW_016811599.1:0-577 GCF_001698545.2 Rhinopithecus bieti
TTTTAAGACAGAATCTACTCCTGATGAAGATGCTGTGAAGATTGTTAAAATGACCAACAAGGGATTTAGATGATTACTTAAACTTAGTTGCTAAAGCAGCAGTAGGTTTTGAAATGACTGACTCCAATTGTGAAATAAGTTCTATGAGTAAAATGCTATCAAACAGCATCAGATGCTACAGAGAAAATTTTTTGTGAAAGGAAGAGTCAATCAAGTCACCAAACTTCAATGTTGTATTATGTGAAAAAATTGCCACAGTGACCCCAAAAGTCAGCCACAACCACTCTGATAAATCAGCAGCCATCAACATAGAGAAAAGGCCCTTCACCAGCAAAACGATTACAGCTCACTGAAGTTTCAGGTTATTGTTTGCAATATTTAGCAATAAACCCTTTTTAGTTAAGATAAGTACATTGCTTTTGATATGTACGTTGCTTTTTAGAAATAGTGCTATCACATACTTAATGGACTATAGTATAGTATCAATGTAACTTTTTTTTCTGATTTATCTGTTTTATTTGGGTCTCAGTACAGTAAGGAATAAAATGTAATCTTTTTTAGGGGAAAAGACACTTGC
>NW_016811600.1:0-1434 GCF_001698545.2 Rhinopithecus bieti
TGAAATGAAATGGAAATGAGATGATGAAATTAGATGATAAAATAATGAAATGAAATGATGAAATGAAATGAAATGATGAAATGAGATGAAATGATGAAATGAGATGATGAAATGAATTGATGAAATGAAATGCTGAAATGAAATGATGACATGAAATGAAATGATGAAATGAGATGAAATGAAATGATAAGATGAAATGATGAGATGAATTGAATGATGAGATGAAATGAAATAAAATGATGAAATGAGATGAAATGAGATGAAATGCTGAGATGAAATGATGAGATGAAATGAGATGAGATGAAATGAAATGATGAGATGAATTGATGAATGATGAAATGAAATGAGATGAAATAAAATGATGAAATGAAAGGAAATGATGGGATGAAATGAGATGAAATGAGATGGGATGAAATGAGATGAAATGAGATGAAATGAGATGAGATGAAATGAAATGATGAGATGAAATGAAATGATGAGATGAAATGAAATGATGAAATGAAGTGATGAAATGACATGATGAAATGAAATGAAAGGATGAAGTGAAATGATGAAATGATGAAATGATGAAATGAAATGATGAAATGAAATCAAGAGATGAAATGAAATGATGAAATGAAATGATGAAATGATGAGATGAGATGAAATGAAATGAGATGAAATGAGATGATGAGATGAATTGATGAATGATGAGATGAAATGAAATGAGATGAAATGAAATGATGAAATGAGATGATGAAATGAAATGAAATCATGAAATAATGAAATGAAATGGTGAAATGAAATGAAATCATGAAATGAAATGATGAAATGAAATGATATGAAATGAAATGATGAAATGAGATGATGAAATGAGATGAAATGAAATGATGAAATGGGATGAAATGAAATGATTAAATGATGAAATGAAATGAAATGAAATGTTGAAATGAAATGATGAAATGAGATTAAATGAAATGAAATGATGAAATGAAATGATTACATGATGAAATGAAATGAAATGATGCAATGAAATGAAATGATGAAATGAAATGATGAAATGAGATGATGAAATGATGAAATGAAATTATGGAATGAAGTAAAATGATGAAATGAAATGAAATTATGAAATAAGATGATGAGATGAAATGATGAAATGAGATGATGAAATGTAATGATGAAATGAGATGAAATGATGAAACGAGATGAAATGATGAAATGAAATGATGAAATGCTGAAATGAAATGTAATGCTGAAATGAAATGATGACATGAAATGATGAGATGAAATGAGATGAAATGATGAGATGAATTGATCAATGATGAGATGAAATGATGAAATTGAAATGAAATGATGAAATGAAATGATGAGATGAAATGAGATGAGATGAAATGATGAGATGAGATGAAATGAAATGATGAGATGAAATGAGGAAATGAATGAAATGATGAAATG
>NW_016811601.1:0-216 GCF_001698545.2 Rhinopithecus bieti
TTCAGGAGTTGGAGACGAGCCTAGGCAACATAGCGAGACCCTGTCTCTACCAAAAAAAAAAAAAAAAGTTGGGTGTGTGGCATGCATCCACGGTTCCAGCTACTCGGGAGGCTGAGGCAGGAGGATCGCTTGATCCCAGGAGTTTGAGGCTGCAGTGAGCTCTGATCACACCACTGCACTCCAGCCTGGGTAACAGAGTGAGACCCTGTCTCAAGT
>NW_016811602.1:0-821 GCF_001698545.2 Rhinopithecus bieti
CAAACTCCAACAGACCTGCAGCTGAGGGACCCATTAGAAAGAAAACTAATAAACAGGAAGGAACAGCATCAACATCAACATCAACAAAAAGGACATCCACACCAAAATTCCATCTGTAGGTCACCATCGTCAAAGACCAAAGGTAAATAAAATCACAAAGATGGGGAGAAACCAGAGCAGAAAAGATGAAAATTCTAAAAACCAGAGCACCCCTTCTCCTCCAAAGGATCGCAGCTCCTCGCCCACAAGAGAACAAAGCAGGATGGAGAATGACTTTGATGAGTTGACAGATGTAGGCTTCAGAAAGTTGGTAATAACAAACTTCTCCAAGCTAAAGGAAGATGTTTGAACCCATCACAAGGAAGCTGAAAACTTTGAAAAAAGATTAGACAAACAGCTAACTAGAATAAACAGTGTAGAGAAGACCTTAAATGATCTGATGGAGCTGAAAACCATGGCACGAGAACTACGTGACGCATGCACAAGCTTCAGTAGCTGATTCGATCAAATGGAAAAAACGGTATCAGTGACTGAACAACAAATTAATGAAACGAAGCGAGAAAAGAAGTTTAGAGAAAAAAGAGTAAAAAGAAATGAACAAAGCCTCCAAGAAATATGGGACTATATGATAAGACCAAATCTATGTTTGATTGGTGTACCTGAAAGTGACGGGGAGAATGGAACCAAGCTGGAAAACACTCTTCAGGATATTATCCAGGAGAACTTCCCCAACCTAGCAAGGCAAGCCAACATTCAAATTTAGGAAATACAGAGAACACCACAAAGACACTCCCTGGGAAGAGAAAACCCAAGACACATAA
>NW_016811603.1:0-651 GCF_001698545.2 Rhinopithecus bieti
AAAAAATAAAATTAAAATAAAATTAAAATAAATAAAATGAAATAATAAAATAAAATAACATCAACCCACAGAACCCAAATCTTCCCCCAGGGTAGAATGACGCCCTCACTGAAACTAATGTGACCATCAGCAGCCAAATTAAACATGGGCCAAGGGGAGAGTGCATGAGGAAAGATTTGGTTATGCTCAGGGATTTGGACCAGTTTAGTTGAGGTCAATTTTTTCAGATTTTTCTTTTCCAAAGCTGGTTCTGGAGCGGAGTTCAGGAGCACGCTCTTCACAAAGAGGCTCTCTGTGGGTCGGCCCTGCTGGGCGGGATTTCATTAACATCACCAACCTCATTCTCCAAGATGCTGAATATGCAGCGTCGATCAGCGAACGAGATCCTCCGTCTCGTGAAGTCAGCTTTCTGGTGAAGGAGAAAAGAAACACAAATAAACAAGCAAATAAACGCCCGAGGCGGAGACAAGATGGCGTGAGGGTCAGGTTCCTTGAACTCACGTTCTTTTTTTTCTTTTATTTTCCTTTTATTTTCTGAGACAGAGTTTCATGCTGTTGCCCAGGCTGGAGTGCAATGGCAGGATCTCAGCTCACTGCAAGCTCCGCCCCCCAGGTTCAAGCAATTCTCCTACCTCAGCCTCCCGAGTAGCT
>NW_016811604.1:0-17333 GCF_001698545.2 Rhinopithecus bieti
TTCCAAACTCAACTGTTTCATAGCCTTCTCTTTA
This sequence comes from Rhinopithecus bieti, assembly GCF_001698545.2. NCBI lineage: Eukaryota > Metazoa > Chordata > Mammalia > Primates > Cercopithecidae > Rhinopithecus > Rhinopithecus bieti. The sequence goes on from NW_016811604.1 coordinate 35, forward strand.
GAACATATCTGATTTGCCAGAACCCAAGATTTGTGAGATGGTGTTATTTTTTGTTTTTACTTTCTCTTCACCCCACGGTACCATGAAAAGATCATGTAACATCCTTTCCTGGTTTTAAAGACCGGTGAGTAAAGATTACGTAACGTTCGAACAAGTCAGGTGTTCTACAGAAGATGGTGTTAACGCTGCCTTGACCTCTACTGGTGGTAGGACCTATATTCTCGTGAGATCCAACTTTAGGCCATGGATTACAGGACCTAGGTGGAGAAAAATTATACCTAAACCTCATGAGATCTTAATTCACTGGTCGGCGGGAGAGATATTTTTCTTTCACATGATATCATCTTATTGCATCTCCAGCAGTGTTTGACTGATGAAAATAAAAATGGCCATTATAGAGAAGTTCTATAGACTTTTAAAAATTTTACTAGGATGATGCCAGAAATTCCTACTGTAGAAGCAGATACATATGTGTGTGTGTATGTATATATATATATTTCTGAATTTGAGCTGTTGAGTATTGGTAGAGATTCATTCATTTGAATAGAAATAAACTTGCCTTACTTTTGGCCAGCATGAATGCTCTCATTTGCCACAGGTTGGCAAGCTTATTGGTTTAAATATAAAGTATCTTGTGGGTAAGATTAACAGCAAGTTTTTATAGTACCAAAACTTCTTTCTTTTTTATTATCATATTTAAGAGAGTCTTTTGACTCTGAGATACTTTATATTGCAGAATAATAGTTCTGGTGCAAGTATAGATTAATAGATTATTAAACACTTTTAAGATATGGATGGAAGAGTACAAATAGGATATTATTAATGAGTCCCATTTACTATTCTTTGATTTGCAGTGGAATTTTCATTTAACTTTCGAATATACCAGTGATAGGAAGTTAGTAGTGCTTGCCTGTAATTTATCCTGAGCTTATTCATTTGAAGTTCAAATTTGAAACCTTCTTCTTGTTGTTTGGTAAATAGAGATTACTGCGATTCGAAATGAGTAATCCCTAAATTGATGTAGAAAAAGATATTTGAGACTGGGCACAGTGACTCAGGCCTGTTATCCCAGCACGTTGGGAGGCTATGGGAGGTGGATCATTTGAGGCCAGGAATTTGAGACCAGTCTGGCCAACATGGCAATACCCCATCTCAACTATGAATACAAAAATTAGCTGGGCATGGTGTGAAAACATGTAATCCCAGCTGCTTGGGAGGCTAAGACCCAAGAATCTCTGGAGCCTGGGAGGCGGAGGTTGCTATGAGCTGAGATTGTACCACTGCTGCACTCCACCCTGGGCGACAGAGCAAGACTCTGTCCACACAATCAATCAATCAATCAATCAATCAATAAAAATAAAAAATAAAAGAACTTTGATATATTCGTATTGTCCAAAAAGTATAATTCAAATACTTAATACAGAAGGCAGTAGGATCACTAAACTACGGACCCATTCATCAATTATAACAGATGGAAGGGTCTTTGTTAGAGTCCTGGAGGCCGATTGAGCTAGGGGCTACCATTTTAAATTGCAGGTTCATAGAGGAGATCCAGGAGGTCTAAAGGTAGGGGTCTAGAAGCAGGAAGCACCCCCACTCCCACCCCCGAATTAATGAGAACAACACTAACTAGGCAGCAAAGAGATATTTCCTGATCTCAGCAGTCAGCACAATGGTACTGAAGGTTGCTAGATAAATGCAAGTTTTGTAGTCACTCACCTGCAAGTTATAGGCAAGATAATATTTACCTGTACTCCTACGGGAAATTAGCCCTAATTGACTGCTCTTAATCAGAACATGACATTTCAACCTCTTATTCATGGTTAGAAATATATCCCACTTGCTTCACTTTGTGATTCTCCATCTCATTGGAATAACTGGACATGGAATGCATTTGAAACTGAGCCTCAAGTTCAAATCACCATAGAAGCTAAACAGAAAATGTAAGAGAGACAAAACAGAAGAAAAATGGAGGATAGAGAGTTATGATTTAGATGTGTTCATTCTGTGAACAGAGAGCAGATTCTCTTGAATCTGGCTGAAATAGGGGCCCCCAGTGTTGTGAAAGTAGTTTATGTCTTCATACATGTTCCCATGGGCCTGGACGACCAACCACATTTGACAAATGAAGAAATGAAGGCTTGTGGTCAGGGTCACAAAACTTGACAGTGGCAGAAGTGGATCCAGTTTCCAATCAAATTTATGACCATCTTGGCCACAATTGTACTGCAACTCAATTGCTTTTCTTCCGATCAATACCCACCCACCAGAATGTCAGCCCTTCAGGGGCATGAATTGTTGTTTGTTTTGTTCATTGTTGAGTCTTGGGAGCCTGGGCGAGTACAGTGAAAATCTCAATTGTTGACATTCTCAGTAATGCACAAGAAATCATGTTTTCAGTTCATGGAAATCATATCCATTAGGATGGCTGTTAATAAAGTAAATGTAAAATAAGACGTTGTGATAGAGATGTGGAGAAACTGGAACTCTTTCACATTGCTGGTGGGAATGTAAAATGGTACAGTCATTGTGGAAAACCCTTTGGCTGTTCCTAAAAAAAATAAACATAAAACTACCATCTGTGATCCAACAATTCTACTTCTGGGTACATACTCCAAAGAATTGAAAGCAGGAATTCAAAGAGATGCAGTCCTTAACCATGTTATCCACAATAGCTAAAAACTGAACTTTTGAAATAGCCAACTGTCCATTGATGGATGAATGGATAAAAAAGTGTACACACACACACAGAGACACACTGCTGAAATGGAGTATTATTCAGCCCTAAAAGAAAGGAAATTCTGATAAATGCTACAACATAAACAAAACTTGAGGACATCATTCTAAGAGAACTAAGCTACAAGCTAGTCACAAAAGGACAAATGCTGTATGATTTTACCAATATGAGGACGCAGAGTTGTCAAATTCACAGAGGCAAAAAGTTGAATGGTGTTTGTGTGGGGCTGGGAGGTAAAGAGAATGGAAAATTATTTCCTGATGGATAGAGTTTCAGTTTGGAAAGGTATAAAATGTTCTGGAGACGGATGATGGGGACAGCTGGACAATAATGTGACTGTTCTTAAGGCCACTCAATTATACACCAAAAAACTAGTTAAAATGATCAATTTCATATTATCTGTATTGTATCACAATAAAATAAATCATTATGGTATCTGTGATTTAATTGACTCTTTGTAACGTCACCATGTTAGAGCATGTTCAGTATCGCATATCCTGCAGTATTGGAATGGACATGGTAATATTTGAGTGGCAGAAATAAAGTAACTTTTAAAAACCCATCTCTATGTATTCACATAATCTTATATTTCATATAAGTGAAATCATACACTCTGTATCACGTTTCTTTCTCCTAATAAAATGTTTACAAGGTTTACAAGGTTCATCCACATTGTAGCATGTATTAATCAGTACTGTATGCTGGTTTATGGCTGGATACTATTCCATTGTATGATAGACCATATTCTATTATGTTTATCTATTTTTCATTTGATGGATATTTGGATTCAATTCACAGAGACAGAAAGTAGATTAGCGGTTGCTGGTGCTTGGAACAGGACTATAGGGAATTAGCGTGTCATGGTTACAGAGTTTCAGTTTGTGAACATGAAAAATTTCTAAAGACAGATTCACAAAAATGCGAATGTACTAAATGCCATCGAACAGAACAGTACACTTTAAAATGGTTCACTTTATGTTATGTGAATTTCATCTTAAATAGAAGAAAAATAAAGTCTGAAGTTGTCACATACTTCACTGGGATGCTCTCTTTAAAAGTGTAGAAAAGGTCCTGAAAGGGTTATATAAACAAACTAAACAACAATCAAACAAAACATGTCAATGTACCCCTCAGCATCCTGACATGGAAGACTAAACTGTTCCCAGGGCTCTCTTCTTCCTTATCTGTTACTTTCAGAGGCATTTTAGCTTAGGATTTGACTGTTCACAACCCCAGTGTCTCCATTTGATCTCAGAGCAAACTTGAGCTGATAATTAAATTTCCATGCTTTCGACCAGGGAAAGACTTTAAGAAATTTCTTTGAAACTGTGAACTTGCAGAAAGGAGAAAATTCTATATGTATCTAGCTTCTATCCATTCCATTTGTCATATGGTCAGAAATTGCATGATGCAAGCATGTCCCTTACAGGGCCCTGGGCTCACAGCTACATGGTATATTTTGTATTTGCTTCCACTATTTTGTTAGCAAATATATATACTTACTAACAAAATACATGTTTTAAGAAATAAAATTAAGAACAAAATAATAACATGTTTTAAGCAAACACGCTTTTATTTGCCTTTTATTTTTTGCTTAAAAAATGTTTATAAATTTACGGGTGTGACAAATTCAGTTTTGTTATATGGGTATATTCATAGTGGTGGTGTCTGGGCTTTTAGTGTACCCATCACCTGAATAGTGGAACCGATATCCAGTAGGTAGTATTCATCCTTCATGCCCCTTCTTCCTGTTTCCACCTCCTCACATTTTATAGTCTCCAGTGTCTATTATTCCACTCTGTATGTTAACGTGTACCTGTTGTTTAGCCCCCACTTATAAGTAAGAACATGGGTATTGGACTTTCTGAGTTATTTCACTTAGGATAGTGGCCTCTACCCAGTTTCATTCATGTTGCTGCAAAAGACATAATTTCATTCTTTTTTATGACTACTACTGAGTTGTATTCCATGGATATATAAACCGTGACATATATAAACATTTATATATCCAGTCATCTGTTGAGGGACACTTAAGTTGATTTCATGACTTTGCTGTTGTGATTAGTGTAGTGATCAACATATGAGTGGAGGTGTCTTTTTGACAGAACCATTTCTTTTCCTTTGAGTAGAAACCCATAAGTGGGATTGCTGGGCTAAATGGTACTTCTATTAAGTCATTTGGGGAATCTCCATACTGTTTTCCATAGAGGTTGTATTAATTTACCTTCCCACCAACAGTGTATAACTGCACCCTTTTCTCAGCATCTCTGCCAACATATGCTGCTGTTTGACATGTTTCAAAATGTCATTCATTTTCATCTTTTATTATAATTACTTAAAAATGATGACTTTTAACAGAGAAGGGAAAGATAAAGTTGGTAATCTTCTTTAATGCCATATAATTTCTAGTTACAAGACCACAGATAAGCCCCATGCTGAAGAGAGGTGGGTAAAATAGCTCGTTTGAGATGAAGTACATTTGGGAAGATAAAATTGTTTTTAGGATGATGAAGATGTTTGATGTCTAATTTTGGTCTAGTTTTCTAACTTTAAGTGTATTATTCACATCTGCGCAAATTATTCACTTTTAAACCACATGCCAATACATTACTTACATTTACTTGGTTTATAATAAAATTTGGGACTATTAGTGGATGATTTTTACTGCAAGAATTGTTTATCTGGCATTTGGATCTGGTATTTAGATTACTTTATATTTTCAGCTGCATGTGCAACTATTAGATATCTGCCCACACTTTTTCCTTCCCACTGTGGAAAATACACACTGTATTAAGGTGACAGGTTTTCCTATTTTCACCCCTTAGACTTGAGTTATTTTCTCATCATTATTAACTCATAGAACCTGTGCTTTGTTCCTGGCTCCGGCTTGAACACTGTGCAAAAATCTATCCTATAAGATTTAATCAAAACTGTTGGCTGTGTAGGCACCTAGTAGAAACTTCCCTTTTCCCCTCTGAGGGTTCACTGAAAATCAACTTTAAAAGGCAGAATAATTGAAGAAAAGGCGTGCAAATTTCCTTTAATGTGGATAGCTTGGCAGGAAGGAGTAGGAGAATGATTACCCCATAACTTAATGGGGTAGATATGCTTATATACTCTACTTCCTAGAGGAAAGGGAGGTGAGGACTCCTGGATGATACTTAGGGGAACAGTAAATGATTTTTAGGGGAATTAAGTGGGCTTGAAGAACATACAGTGGCTTAGAACAAAGTCTGTTGGGCTTGCAGAGCAGACAGTGGTTTGTCACAAAAGTCTGTCCAAGTGTGTTGACAGACTTCAGTCTTTCTTCCTGCGACATGAGTTCAGTTACTAGAATCTCGGGGAAGGGACCAGAGGTCATTGTTTTTTTCTTTGATGGATCCAGACATTAGGCAGATAAACAGCTTCAGAAGACGACTTCCTCCTGTGCTTTGGGGGTCACAGAGGGTTGACAAGAGGGAGTGGGAGAAGATGAGAGAGACCTTGAGGCTTCTTCTTCAGTTCAGCACATCAAAGTACCATAGTTTGGAGTATGGGTTTCTGAGTCCCAACAGCTGGGTAGTGAGGACCACCTAGGGCTGTGTGTTGACGGTTCCGATGCAGACAGCCAAAGGCTCACTTCTCTGGGAGGAAGCTAAATGCCACTCAGGGACACATCCTCATCTCAAATGTCTTTGTTGTATTGATGACAGTTGGCACTCAGATTGCATGTATCCCTTGTAGTTTCAACCATTGCTTGACATGACTTTAAAGGCCCAAGCTATGTCTTCATTGGTCCATTTTTTTGGAGGAATGCATTTTACTTCCGCAATGCAGCAGAGCTATTAACCGTTCATCATGCCAGTAAGAGAGTCCCCGGGATCTGCACTACGACAGAATCCCCATTCACTGCCTTGTCTCACTTTTGTAGTTTGTTTTGTTTTGTTTGAATTTGTTTTAGTTTTTCCAAATAATCTGAAGGTAAAATATAATTGAAAAAAAGCACTTATCTTGTGATATCAGGATAAGTAAACTAGTGCAGTTCCAGAAACATCTAACCAAGTGTTGTTTTCTTGCTGGATTGCAATATTGATAGGCACATGGGATAATATCTCATATAAATTCTGAAACATCTAATTGAATCCTGATCCTTCATCTTGACCCTCTTCTCAGTGGGCTACATTTACCCCTAAAGAGCAACATTCTGTCAATTCTTAGGAACGTGAAGCATTACAATCTGCAGAGCAAATTACCAGCAGGAGAAAGTATTACCTAATATTCAAAAGCATGCCTTTTGTGTGAATGATCTTGAAGCCCCAGGGAATGGGGGAAACAGGGTTAGAAGTGCATAAGCCAAGAACCTTATTTGATTCAGCAGTTTCCGGTTTCCAAAACCCTACCCATGCAGTTCCAAGAAGAAAATAACAAATTGGCATCGCTTAATGTTTAGAGATAGAAAAAGAAAAGCACGCCTTTGTTCATTTTCTACTCTTCTCATTTCCTGCTTCACCATTCCTATCAAATGAAACATTTTATTTTCATTTCCTCTCTGTAACTTGTACTATTTCTGTGAATAGACGATGTGCTTAACATATTGCTGTTTGTGAGTACAGACACTCTTGCTGTCATCAAAAGAGGTAGTATCCATTTGAGAAACATCTAGTGTATGAGGACAAGTTTTATTTTCATTTTTCCCTTAAGTTGTGTTTTATCTTTTAAATGTAGTTGTAAAATGACAGAGCATAGGATCACAAAGGGACACAAAATTCATAATTAATAAATGTGATTTTGTATTTATTTTACATATGCAAGGGGCACATTTGTGTAGGAGTTCAAAAACATTAAATGATTTTAAATCTCCTTTCATTCATTTAATAAATGTCTTTTGAGGTCAGATGTAAACAGACAACTTGTTACACTTGTTTCTTGTTTTTAGGGAACGTCTACCTCAACATGGGAAATAAACAAAGACCCTACTACTTCTTTACAAGTTTCTTAGTGAAACAGGGTATTTCCCTGACCCCTTCACGGGTGGGAACTGGAGTGCACTGGTGCTGGAAGTAGCCGGCTGCTTCTGGGCCAGCAGGGGTGAACTCTGCTCACTCGCTGCTCCACCCCTTGTGGGAGGGGAAGCACAAGTGAGCAGGTACAGGAGCCAGGGCGAGCAATTTTGGGCTCCAGCAAGAATGAACTTCATACCAGCCCCACGGCAGCATCTAGTAGAGGGTAGCCTGCAACCGCTGAAGCCCCAGAGGAAGTGTTACACTGCCTGTTTGGCTTTGCCATCCGTGGACAGCGTAAGTGTTAACAGCTCAGTGGAGGGTCAGTGTGACAGCCTTTTGCACCCATATTCATGGCACCCAAGTTCTTGTCCTGAGGAGGGAAATTAAAGAAAAATAAAATTAAAAAGAAAGAGAAATAAATTTTCCTGTATTAGGCTGACTTGTCCCAGAGGCAGCAACAGGCACAGCCCAGACCCAGGAAAAGTGATAATAGATAATATTATCTGATGTGCTCTGGAGACTCTCCCAGCACTCCCTCAACATAGGAAGAAGAAAAACAAATTTTCCTTTGTTTTATGGAATGAGTTTATAGATTCCTGTTCTCTGTAACTAGTGACTTCAAGTATTGTGTTTTATCCAAAAAGTACAATGAAGGTCGTGAGAAGCCTGATTAGGCCTGAACTATAGCTACCTGGGCACCGTAGTGAAGGTTATGAAATAAACCAGTGCAAGGCACTTTAGAGCAAAACCTAGATAACAGACATCAGGGTTGCTTGGCAATGGTCATGTGCAGTCCTGAGTTTGTCCTGCCTCTGTATCCCCGCTTTCACGCCACTGTAAGCTTGCTTCAAGCTAACCCACCCCCTTTTGTAAAGTGTGTATGAAAGTCAAGTGCTGTCTTTGTTCCAGTCCCAGTCGTTGGACATTGAGTCTACTGGGTCAGAGTGCACTCAGTAATAAAGATATCCTCCTGTATACACCCCAAGGTCTCTCTCTGGTCCTCTTGATCCCGCAACAGGAATGAGGATGTCATACATGCCTCCTGACCCGACCGCAAACAGCCACCTCCAGTCCAGGAGGAATGAGGTCACATGAACAAATTGAAGATGGTAAATGCAGGGGATTTTATTGCTGGTGAAAGTAGCTCTCAGCAGGAAGGGGAACTGAAAACGGGATGGAGTGGGAAGATAATCTTCCCCAGGAGTCTCGTTATCCCCGGCCAGAATCCTCTCCAAAGCTATGCCATCAAGCTGTCCCTCTGAAGTCAAGCCACTTCTGTCTGATGTCCAACCATAATCTCCAATGTCCAACTGCTTCTCCCCTCTCCAAGCTATGCCTGGAGTTTTTATGGACACAGGATGTGGTGCAGGGCAGGCCATGGGTGGTTTTGGAAAAGGCAACAGTTGAGTGGGAAAACAGGAATGTAAATTCTCACTTTGGGCCGTGGTTGCATACTTTTTGGCTTGAGGGCGGGGCTCTCACCGGGAACCCATTCTCTTCTGCCCAGAATTTCCCTGCCTCCTGTCCCTATCTGTTTTGTATTTATTTTAGGTATGTAAGAGGCACGTTTGTATGGAAGTTCAAAAACGTTTAATTATTTTAAATCTCTTTTATTGATTTAATGAATGTCTTTTGAGCTCAGACGTAAACAGGCAAGTGCAGCTTATAGCTGCAGTGAACGCTGAAAATGAAGTACTCAGACAATTCCAGCTGAACGGGGCAGGGAACAGCTCTTCTGAGAGAGTGCCACCCCAAGATCCATCCACCCGAATATTTATTGAGAGAGCTTGTTTAAACTACAATTCAGATGAACAAAAGACATCCACCAGGTGGCTGTTTGCGGTCGGGTCAGGAGGCATGTATGACCTTGTTAAAAACACTCAAACCACGTTCTTAGGAGGCTGTGTTCAGCACTATTTATCACACATACTACTCCCTGTCCTGTTTTCAGGGACAAGGAGTTATAGTCTCATGCACAAACAACATGCACACCACGCCTCAGTATTTTTCCATACCTCGACCTCAAATATCTTCTACATTAGCTTGAATGTGTTGCCGTGCACCCCCTACAGGAAGTCATTGCACATGTTTCCTGGTTTTAGGGGAGCTTCCACCCTAACATGGGAATTAAAGAGAGATTCTACTAGTTCCTTTCAAGTTTCTTAGGTAACAAATTAGATATATTCTAATATTTAATCACCTTAGTGGTGAGTGCTCATGTTGTCAAATTTGCGTTTGTTTTCAAATGAGATTAAAACACAACAACAGTGATGTTTAAATGTTTCTACTATTAGAAAATCAAATCAATGTATTCTACCTTGGATTTTTCCTTTATTTCTTTATAGAGTTCTGGTTTGCAACAAAGTTTTATTAGTAGCTGATTGACCTTCCCAAGAGTTCAGGCAGGATTTGATGGTGAATGTACACTTAGTGGTTTCCATATTTTTTTTTTTTTAAAGCATGACTCTGATGAGCTCCCAGGCTCTCAGGTCTTCTAGTTTTTTCTGAAATGGTCCACAACATGATAGTTTTAAAATTGAAAAATTAAATGCTTTTATTTCAAACCCCACTGATCTAAAACCAATAGGTGTACATTTCATGAACACACTTCATTCTGCAGGTGAAAAATTTTCTTCCAGCAATTGTCTATGATAGTGGTTTATAAGTCAGTGATTTGCTCTAAAAATGTGTCTCTTTCTAAGCGTCACAAGAAGTAATTTAAATTATGCTATTTCTTAGTAAGCATGTTGATTGAACCTCACATATTTCTACTTATTCTACACCAAACACAGATTCTCTTTTATTTTTACTCCATTGACTTGGTTTATACAGTTTACATAGCCAATTTTGTATGTCTAAAAGTGCCTGACCATTTTACTAGATGGCATGGTGATATGGTTTGGCTGTGTCCCCACCCAAATGTCATCTTGAACTGTAGTTCCCAAAAGCCTCATGTGTCATGGGAGGGAGCCAGTGGGAAGTAATTGAATCTTGTGTTGGTTACCCTCATGATTTTCTCATGATAGTGAGTTCTCATGAGATCAGATGGTTGTGTAAGGGGCTTTTCCTCCTTTTGCTCGGCACTTCTCCTTGCTACCACCATGTGAAGAAGGACATGTTTGCTTCCCCTTCCGCCACGATTGTAAGTTTCCTGAGGACTCCCCAGCCATGCTGAACTGTGAGTCAAACTTTTTTTCCTTTATACATTACCCACTCTCGGGTATGTCTTTATTAGTAGCATGATAATGGAAATTGCTACTGAGAGTGGGGTGCTGCTGTAAAGATACCCAAAAATGTGGAAGTGACTTTGGAACTGGGTAACAGGCAGTTACCCAGTTGGAACAGTTTGAAGGGCTCAGAAGACAAGGAGATGTGGGAAAGTTTGGAACTTCCTAGAGACTTGTTGAATGGCCTTGACCAAAATGCTGATAGTGATATGGACAATGAAGTCCAGGCTGAGGTGGTCTCAGATGGATATGGGTAATTTTTTGGGAACCAGAATACAGGTGACTTTTGCTATGTTTTACCAAAGAGACTGGAGGCATTTTACCCCTGCCCTAGAGATATGTGGAACTTTAAACTTGAGAGAGAAGATTTAGGGTATCTGGTGGAAGGGGAATGTGGGGTTGGAGCCCCTCCACAGAATCTCCACTGGGGTACTGCCAGGTGGAGCTGTGAGAAGAGGGCCACCGTCCTCCAGACCCCAGAATGGTAGAGCCACTAACAGCTTGCATCATGAGCTTGGAAAAGCCACAGACAATGCCAGCCCATGAAAGCAACTGGGGGCAGGGGAATTTACCCAGCAAAGTCATGGGGGCGGAGCTCCCAAGGCCGTCGGAGTCCACCTTTTGCATCAGCATACCTTGGATGTGAGACATGAAGTCAAAGGAGATAATTTTAGAGCTTTAAAATTTAGCTGCCTTGCAAGATTTCGGACTTGCATGGGATCTGTAGCCCCTTCATTTTTGTGAATTTCTCACATTTGGAACAGGTGTATTTACCCAATACCTGTACCCCCATTGTATCTTGGAAGTAACTAACTTGCTTTTGATTGTACAGGATCTTAGGCAGACCTTGCCTCTGATGAGACTTTGAACTTGGACTTTTGAGTTATTGCTGGAATGAGTTAATACTTTGGGGGACTGTTTGAAGGATACAATTGTGTTTTGAAATGTGAGGACATGAGATTTGGGAGGGACTAGGGGCAGAATGATGTGGTTTGGCTGTGGTCCCCTCAAATCTCATCTTGAATTGTAGTTCCCTTAATCTCCACATGTTGTGGGAGGGACCCAGTGAGAGGTAATTGAGTCATGGGGGCAGTTACCCCAATGCTGTTCTTGTGATAGTGAGTGAGTTCTCACAAGATCTGATGGTTTTATAAGGGACTTTTCTCCCCTTTGCTCTGCATTTCTCCTTGCTGCTGCCATGTGAAGAAGAATATGTTTGCTTCCCCTTCTGCCATGATTGTAAGTTTCCTGAGGCCTCCCCAGCCCTGAGAAACTGTGAGTCAATTAAACCTCTTTCCTCTATAAATTACCCAGTCTCGGGTATGTCTTTATTAGCAGCATGAGAATGGATTAATACACGTGGCACATCGCACACATAAATCATTCTGGGGTGAAAAAGCCAGTTCTAGAATGTTTTCTTACTCAGAAATAAGGGTATTCATTGGGAAGTCATCTTCCAGATAAAGTCATGGCAAGCTGTGGCAGGGGAGGTTTCTGTAGATCAAACATCCTTGTACGTGTCTGTAAATATTATCTGAGTCAGTACTCACCATCTAATAAATGCCCCATGTGTTATAGTTGTTAAATGTTAGATCTTTAGACAGGATTCATACATCAGATGTGTCACATAAACTTGCAGAATGTCTGTGAAGGGGCATGGATATCTTAGGTTAGTAATTACCAAACCATTTTCCAAAGTGGAACTGATCTTTGGTCTTAGAATTGAGATGTCTACCTGACCTAAAGAGAAGGTATCAACAGGAAGAAACAATATAAAACAAATTTTTATATTGTTCTCTTAGCCAAAGGAAGATAAATGTCTGGAGATGTTTGGTTACACAGAGGAGAAGGAAATTAAAACACACAAAACAAAGCTATTCTCCTATTAATATGATTTACTATGCAAGACATACTAATTGACATTGTAAGAAAATACAAGTTGGTTTAGGGGTACAAAAATGCAGTTAGATAGAAGGAATAAGTTCTAGGATTGGTTAATGCAGTGTGGAACTGTATATTTCAAAATAGCTGGAAGAGAAGAATTAGAATATTCCTAACCCAAAGAAAAGCTAAATATTTGAGAAGATGCATATCCCAGTTATCTGATTGGATCATGACATATTGTTTACAGGTAGGACCATATCACATGTACCTCTAAAATTTGTTCAAATGTATTATATTGATAATAAACAACTCAATAAATGGCAAAAGACAGCATTTCCAATAGAATATATTTCTATTAATAGCTTTTTAAAGAGAAAATTCCAGTGAATTGCTATAAGGTTAAAAGAACCACCACAGAAGTAAAAACCTTCTACTTATCCATAACTATAGCAAATTCTTGCAGTGGTAACTAGGGTTTTTTTTAGGCTTAAGTATTTTAATTATATTTCAGATCAATACTTGCTAATATTAAAATGTGTATTGTATAGCTGACAGACTAATTAACAAACCTTTTTATTATGGCTTTTGCTGGCTTGGGGTATGGTAAAATTATTTATGAAACTTTAGGAAAAAAGACTTTGCTTTTTTCTTTAGGGTTATGATGTATAGTTCAAACTAATTAGGAAAATTAAAGAACTAAAATGTTTTATAATTATGCTGATACTACAAGTAATTAAAAAAGATGGCTTTCACTCCGTCCTCCAGTCCTACTTAAGATATTTACATGCAATGCCCAATTCAGTTCACAAAAGCAATATAAAGAGAAGGTGCTATGTTTTTTTAATTCCCCTTTACAACAGTAAAGTAAAGTTTAAGTTCATTCTTATTGATAACCTGACTGGTAATCTTTGGAGATATCATTGGAATCCAGTTGGTTTCTCTCCAGAGGCACCTGCCATTTGGATTTGTTGCCTTAGTGGTTGATATCGGTCAGGACTTCTTCTTAAGTGAAAAAAAAATACTTAATGCTAGAGCTTCTTTTCCACTTCTTTAATGAGTGGTGCCATTTACCTGTATATGGGAGAGAATCCTGCAAAAGCGAGAGCTGTCCGGTGTTGCTTAGTGTTCCTGAGAGTATAGTATTTTGGCAATGTTAACTCATATCCCTAGGACTAGGGAGGGGGTCACATATTTTGATTCAATTAAATATCAACAATTGAGAAAAACCTTGATTGTCTGAAAAAACTGAGTGAGATGACCCAGCAAGTTGTATAACAGTTGGGGAGTTTGCAACAGTCTATGGAAACCCTTAGACTCTAGAGTAAGAGAAAATTTTCATTGACCCTAGCACGCTGTTAGTTTTACTCAGGGATGCCAACTTTGGCTAATACATTTCTCCAGATACCGGTATGATAATGATAATGCCATGCTTGTAACTCACTTTGTAACTACCAAATATGTTGTTCTGAAATGGCATCTGTTATCCCATCTCTCTCTTACAAAAATCCTATGAGACCATTACTATTATCTTTATTTTCTTTGAAAAAATACCACCAGAGTCCCCTTATACTTGAATAAACTTGGGTTTATTGACTCTTTTATGTATTTCTATATATTTTATTATTGTTTGATTTTAGAGACAGGGTCTTGCTGTGCTCCCCATGCTGGTGTGCAGTGGTGTGATCATAGCTCATTGCAGCCTCCAACTCCTGGGCTCAAGCGATCCTCCCACCTCAGCCTCCTGAGTAACTAGTACTTCAGTTGCTCACCACCACATTCGGCTAATTTTTAGCTTTTTTATTTTTACAGGTGTGTTTTCATTATGTTGCCCAGGCTGGTCTTGAACTCATGAACTCAGGTGTTCCTCCCACCTCTGTTGACTGTTTACAACAAGGAAGAATATGTACCATGTACCGTAGGGGATGTCTCAGTACAAGAAAGAGATAATTGGGACTTGTGCTAAGTGATTTACAGAGGATTCTGGGAAACTAGGCTTGGCTTTGCAATTGATGCTATCAGGAAGTGTGGGCAATTCTATGACTGGTTATCTTATTCAATCTCATGTAAGAGAAGGAAAAGCGAAGCATGGGTTAAAGCAGTGGTTGGCAAAGAAACAACAGCCACTGATGACAGCCAGGACAGGTGGACACTTGGTCATGTTTGAGTGTTTGGATAACCACCTTTAACCACCTTTTTTGTGTGAGTGTCCAGACATGATCACAGTGTGGTCTTCATTTTGTCTTGTTCTATCATGATCACACAGTGATTTTGCCTGGTGTTGCTGTTCCATGATTTTTTTTTTTTTTTATGTTCAACAGGACAATGGCACAACCTAGCTACAAGGCACAGACCAACTCCCAGCATTGCCAGGGCTTAGGGTACATTGCCAGGTCAGCTGCTGACCAACAAGGGCTGCTTTTCTCTTTTGTGAGTAATTGAGAATTAAATAAACTGAGTAACATGCCTGAAATCCTACAGAGAGCTGGAGATAATACTGGAGTCTCAATAAAGACTATACGGGAGAGTCTATCCCATTAATCTCCAGGCTTTTTTCTAAGAAACCCAACGCCAGTATTTTATTTGTTGCAGAAAAGAGATATCCTATAGTCAACACAATCTTCAGTGGGAGTTAATTTTAATCAGGTTCTTTAGAATTCAGGAAAGCTGGAAAAAAGAGGAGTTGTGTAACTCACGTACTGGGAGGCATCTTCTGTGGCCAGTCAGCAGACACCATCTGCATTGGAGAGATGCAGGCATCTTAAGGATGGGAGAATTCCATTTGTAGCCCAGGACCCCTTCGTCCATGAGCGTAGCTTGGATAGGGATGGCCCATATTAATGTCTTTGACTCTTGGTTTTGTTGTTACATTCTGTATGGCTGACTCAGATTTGTCCACATTGACATATTTGTTCTGTGATTCTGATCATTGTGGCCATGTTTTCCTAGAACAAAGGGCTTAGGTTAATTTTTGCAGAGTAATGACATTTTCTGTTGTAGCCAAACTCCGTAGAGCAATATCGTTCCTACTTCTTGTTTTCTTCCCATGGCGATTGAACATGCAAGCCACATTCAGGAGTAGGGTCTGAAATTCCCCAAGAGCCAACCAGCAATAATAGTGTAAATCTAATGCATGCCCTTGAAACACTAAGGGATAAATTCATGTGCATTTGTTCTTTTGGGGTTTGAAGAACCAGATGACATGCAAAAGAAAAATATTGACAAAAGATATCTCATCATTTACTTTCAATTGTTAAGTTTGATTTTCATGCATTCAACCTTAGTTTTTTTAACAGGTAAATGATTCTAGTTTGTGAGAGCCAGAAGCGTGCACAAATAAACCTTATTTAACAAATTAATCTCATGTTTTCTTGGTTCTGATGATTGAATATTGCTTATTTTAAAAAGGTTATGAGCAAGCCAAAGTTATCATAGTTATTTTTAAAGTGACAGCATGGCTGTGGTATCAAAATATGTTTAAAGATTCTAAGAGAAACAGGTTAGAAAACAAGATGACTGGCAGCTTTTTAGGTTATTAGATACAGAAAATTATACTTAGATTTATTTAGGTTGAAAATTAATCCTACAGCATTTAAACCAGCTGGGAGAGCTTATGCTTTCACAAGAGTGTTCAAGCTGCAACTAAGGCCATTGGCCAACGGTAGACAGAAAAAATGGTTATTTCTTCTCTTTCAGAACCAAGTGTGACTGATCAACCACAAAAGATCAGCGGGGGTATTCAGGCCTAGGTCATCTTGGTGGCAACTTGAGTTTTAGTTTGCTTTCAGGCTCATTGCTGGAAAAGGCTGTTCAGAAGCTTCCTCTACAACAAGGGAGACGACAGTGCGTGAGTACAAAGCAGAAAGATGCAGTGCTTTCTACAGCACTGAGTAGGCAAATTGTGCAGAGTTTTCAGTAGAATCTACTTAACACGAATCCATGCATTTGCATTTTATTAAAATGAAAACTATGAACATTTCAACTGCACGTTGCAGATATGCCCTATAAAATGTTTGAAGTCCTATTCTGGGCAAAAGTTTTGAAAACATGCACCCCGTATCAATTTCTCTACTTATATTTTGTATTTGATTTTTCTAAAGAGTGCCATATTTTCAAAGCAAGTAGGCCAAGAGAATGATCTTTCTTCCCTCTTTTTTTTCCCAATGTTTAAAATACAACTGCCATGGGGCTGTGCCATTTTAGCTGTTGGAAAAAATAATCTACTATGCCTTGGTTGTATGTCTGAGTCATCAGAGCTTCTGGGAATGATTTTTTGGCATATTCTACCAACAATTTAATGTGACACAAAATCAGTTTCATATCTTGTGATAGTGTCAGCCAAGTGTTTCATACACATGGTGCTAGGTGCTGAAAAAGGTGTCTGAATAAAATTGTTTTCTTAAAGGAACCATAGGGGACATGATAAAATGATGCACAATTACATTTTTTTTTTCTTTTCTTTTTTTTTTTTT
>NW_016811604.1:18643-23583 GCF_001698545.2 Rhinopithecus bieti
AAAAAAAAAAAAAAAAAAAAAAAAAAAAGCGGTGAAAAGGGTGAGGATTGTTATTTCTGTGGGCAGGTCCACATAGCATCAGATTCCTCAGAAACTGCACCGGTAAATGGGAAAGTCTTTGAGTACCTCTGACAGAGCTTCAAGGGGCTGACTGTTCGTTATCCCACAGACTGCTTTGCTCTGTGTAAGTGGAGGCTCCATGCCTCTGTTATCTTGCAGTCCCTAGGTGACCAGGGCAGGGAGAAAAACCACTGGAATCAGACTCAGTAGCACAGAAAAACGCCCCAAAGGCAAGGATGAGAGGAAAGTTGTGATCGCACATATCAAAGTCGGACTCTTATCTAGATGGGCACACCTGAGCCACAGGCTGGCAGGCTGAGATTCTGCAAAGGCTCTGGACCCCAGATAAGCTTGACTGATTGCATTGTGATCTCTTCTTTTCATCAGGGAAGGCGCTGCTTTGAATGACTAAGCTGGATCTGACTTTCCAGGGAATCCTTTGAGGCACTGTGACCGTCCAGCTATCTCTGGATGGCTTTGATGCCCTAATTATTTTTCACTTGGTTGAGGACACTTTTAGTTGTCTATTCATGTGTCATCTTGTACAGAAATGTGTGTTCTGGGCTTATAAAAAAAGTTTAATTGTAAGACAAGGGGCTCTAGTTTTCGTATTTATTCACAGTCTGATGAATGGCACTTATGGATACATATGTATATACAGTAAGTGCTCATTGAATTCCTCTTGAGTGATAAGCTAGGATACAAAATGTCAGAAAAGAAATAGTGAGGATGGGCACGGGATCCAGATGCCAGTGAACTCTGAGGGTCTCTTGCTGGTTAAAAGAGCAGGGTACTTTGATTTTCATTCTAAACCCTGCCTGACCCTTGCCCTTATATCAATGAATCACCAGCTCGATGGCCCCTCAAACATGACATCTTTGAAGTAGAGCCTCATTGACAAGGACTCCTTAGAAGTCTGTCATGGTTACTAAAATTCATATCTGTGCCTTGTGCCTGGGCACTGGTACATGTGTCAGCTGTTTTTTAAGCCTACATTGAACCATTAGGTAAAGCCCAGTGTGCTCTTAGTTCCTAAAATCTGGTCAAGTCTTGATGTTGATCAACATCTTGCCTGGCCCCAGTCAGATGTCTCTAACTATCTGTAACAGGACTCAGTGTCCTGTTTACAAAGTGCATAGTCGTATGGCTTCATTGCTGGTTTTGCTGTATAGGTCAGGAATAAGTCAGAAATAACCAAAATGCTCCAAATCAAGTTCTAGCTGTTTCGATACCAACATCTTCCATCAACCTCGCTTCTCCCTGACTCATCTGTCGGTCTGTTCCTGTGCTCTTCACACACAGAG
The DNA here is from genome assembly GCF_001698545.2 of Rhinopithecus bieti. Lineage (NCBI taxonomy): Eukaryota > Metazoa > Chordata > Mammalia > Primates > Cercopithecidae > Rhinopithecus > Rhinopithecus bieti. The sequence goes on from NW_016811604.1 coordinate 20,008, forward strand.
GCAATTTTGTGCATAAAGCTCCCCAAGGGAAGAAGAGGACAGTGCCTTCATGGGAAGCTCCTTTCTCTGAAATAGGATTTACATACTTAACCAAAGCACTTGGTTCAGTTAACCAAGTGAGAGGTGGAGAAAGTCTTGCAAAATTATAGCTACATTGAGAGGGATTATTAAAAGTATTGACTCGTTCATTAGAGGAACTGTGACAAAGATTGTAGCAACCAAAGTAAAATAAAAAATATTGCCAAAAGTATTCTCAAAAGTATTTTAAAATGTCCAAAATATTGGGCAAGACTAACATCAGAGAAGGTATATGTTTTGACATTAATTTACTAACTACTTATCAGTGAAAGTAAATACACTTTCAAGCACTTATTTAGGATTAAGGTAGTCAAGTTAGTAAGCAACTCTTAGTAAGTGCCTGGTGTAAAATGTTTCATTAGGTAGTTACCCAACTCCTGTCTACCCACTAAGAGGTTCTAGTAAAGTACATGCTAGCTGGATTCAATAAAGTACAAATAGGCAGCAAATGTATTCTTACATCTCAATCTAATCAGTAGCCTTCTTTAACCTCACCCTTGGCTGACTAACATGCGTAAAGCATAGGAATTCTGGCCAGTCAAGGATCTTAACCATCCAGTTCAGTCGATTGCAATTTCTCCTCCATTACAAAATTTTTTCGCTTTCCTTTCCTGGGAAAGCCACAGACAGGACAACCATTCCGTGAGAAAGGAGTGTGAAGTTGACGTCTTTCCTCACTAAGGGGAGAGGGGCCATGAAAAGAAAAGGCAACTTCTTGCGTGGCTGGTGGTGGAGTTAAAGTGTGATGCTACTGTCTTCTGGGAGCAGCAGCTGTACACAGTTGAACTTTACTTTGGAGGCATCTGTGCCTTCCAGGGTTTCTGTGGCAAGTTCCACCCACTGCAGTTCATTTGACTTGGGTTGAGTCTCTTTCCTCCCTCCATCACTTCAGCTGAAACTCTTCTGTGACTGTCACCTGTTCTCTAGAGGTGAGACCAGGGTATAGTCCCTTTCTAGATGACGAAAGAGCACTTCTTTCTGTGTGGTTCACATTTGGCTCCATCACAATCATAGCTGACAGGGCCAGCCCTCCAGCATCTTCATCCTTCACCACTGTCTTTGCTGTGCCCCATAAGGCCTGAACAAGGCTGATGGGCCAAGTATGGTGTGGCCAGCCCCACAGTCTACTACTAGGTCTTGCCTTGGTGGACACACTCCTTGGTTTAGAATCATGGCTCTCAGTCATGGGCAGTTGCACCCTCCTTGACAATGTAAGGAAACATTTCCATTTGTCACAGTGAGTTTGAAGGGTGTTAATGCACTTAGTTGGTGAAGACCAGGGTTGCTGTTCAACATCCTACAATTCGTAGGACACTCATCCATAACAATGATCTGATTCGAAATGTCAATGGTGCTGACATTAATAAACCCTGCTCTAAGTTAATGTTTTTTTCTTACTCATATTTAAAATGCTTCCTCTAGCTAAACCATTAGCTCCCAATGAGGTAGAAGTTTTCCTCTCCAAGGGACATTTGGCTATGCATGTAGATACTTCGGGTTGTTACAGCTGGAGATTGGTGATGCTTCTGGCATCTAATGGATATAAGTCCAAGATGCTCCTCAATATACTGCAGTGCAGAGGATAGCCCACCAGAACAAAGAATTATCCCGTTCATAATGCTACTAGTATTAAGGTTGGAAAACCTTGGTTTAGAATATGGGGATATTTATTGGTGCCCGTTAAGATGCTGTCTGGAAGCAGCTTTGAAGACAAGCAGAGGCATTGAAGCCATACTCTCAGGGTATGATATACTTTGGATATTTATCTTCTCCAAATCTCGTATTGAAAATTGATCCCAAGTGTTGGAGGTGGGACTTGGTGGGAGGCGTTTGGGTTATGGGCCGGATCCCTCATGAATGACTTGGTACAGTCTTCCCAGTGATGCATGAGTTATTGCTCTATTATTTCTCAGGACATCAGGTTGTTAAAAAGAGCCTGGCACCTTCCTCTCCTCTCTCTCTTGCTTCCTCTCCCACCATGTGATCTGTGCACGCAGCCCCTCCCCTTCCCCTTCCACCATGAATGGAAGCTCCGTGAGGCCTCACCAGAAGCAGATGCTGGTACCATGCTTCTTGTACACCCTGAAGAACTGTGAGCCAAATAAACCTCTTTTCTTTTCCTTTTATTTTTCTAATTAGAGACACGGTCTTGCTCTGTTAGACTGGAGTACAGTGGTGCAATCATAACTCACCGCAGCCTCAAACTCCTAGGCTCAAGCCACCCTTCCACCTCAACCTCCCAAGTAGCTAGGACTACAAGTGCATGCCTCCATGCCCAGTTAATTAAAAAAAAATGTTAGGGACAGAGTCTTGCTGAGTTTCCCAGGCTGGTCTCAAAATCCTGACCTCAAGCGATCCTCCTGCTTCAGCCTCCTAAAGTTCTGGGATTACAGATGTGAGTCACCATGCCTGGACCGTCTTTTCTTTATAAATTACTCAGCTTCAGGTATTCCGTTATAACAATGCAAATGGAGTAAGACATTGTACAAGTCCCACTTTGGGCACATCTAGATCTGTCTGTGATCCTAGACAAGTTATGTCATCTCTCTTTGTGTCTAAACCTGTTGTTTGTTTCTGTCTTTGTTCCTCATTAGATCCAGCTCTAAAGATAGTAAAATTATAGGTATTAATGGAGTTAAGAGGGGCACCTTACCAAGAGTAAACACTCCAGAAGTGTTATTCTGTCAATATGACTTGGTTTTTAGCTTTGAAACTTTTAGCATGAAACTAACATGGCAGGAAAAGGCCTAAATTAGAATTCTTCACACGTAAAACTCCTTCTGTCAGGAGGCAGCCCATCTGTTGTCAAATAATCCTACTCGTAGAAATTTATTAAATTTTTCTTTTCCTTACCCTTTCCCCCTTCATTAAATGGAATTAGATTGTGACACTATAAGGAAATTAAAGTGAAGGTAAAATAAAACAAACAGGAAGAAGTCTGTCTTCAGATTGGATATGCAATTATCCTGTCTTTGCTGCTGATTTCAATTATGACTCATTGGTGTTACCAGCCCACAATAGATGTCCCCTGCCTATGTGGTGTTTTAAATCAAGTGTTGGCATCATTCACACTTGTTTACTGTTATTAGCACTGATGGATGTAATCTTCATGTCTTCCTCTGAACACTGCATGCTGAGAAAGGGGCCTTATTTCCTCGTGGATTTTCTAGGCAGGAGAATGTCAGGCCCTCACCTGTCGTATTTCCATCTCACTCAGCAGAAAACACTGGCTTGTGGAAACTGCAAGCATCTTTGTCAGCTGCACCTGCAGGCACTATGGAGTTGCAAGTCAGCATCCCCTTTCAGAAATGAGGACGGAATTAGAGGTGGAAAGAAAATTCTCCACTGTCCTCTCACTTCTCTGGACTTCGAGCGGGAGGTTTCTGCTATGTGTTCATTGATTATGCTGTGGGGGGAAGGGAGAGGAGGAACCCCCTAAGAAGAACAGTGTCTCATTGGATATTGTTCCTTTGCAAAAAAAAAAAAAAAAAAAAAAAA
>NW_016811604.1:26720-29678 GCF_001698545.2 Rhinopithecus bieti
CCCCCCCCCCAATGTCTTTGAATAATTAAAGGTTTTATAATGTGGTTTCTGCACAACTAACTGAATATTTCATGTGGCTAGATAATAGGTAAATTACAGTACAGTAGCAATTGGTATAGACACTTAGAGAGTCCTAATAAATTATTACACACACCAATGTGCAATCAGAAAGAATAACTATAGTGTTAAGCTTCAGACAATGCTATAGACCTGAGGATAGGCCTGGGATGGTTGGATCGATGGCTCAGTTCCTATTGGAGTTTCACATCTGGGAATAAGTGGATTCATGACTGTTCATCAGCTGCTGCTACTGTACGGAAGCATGTCCATTGAGAAGGCGCTGAAGGGTCTCGGAGGTTGAATGAGTCTTTCTCAATACCCCTCCTTTTTAAAAAAGTAGACCGGGTGTAACTCTGTCATGCGGGCTGGAGTGCAGTGTTGTGATCATGGCTCACCGCAGCCTCCAACTCCTGGGCTCAAGCACTCCTCCTGCCTCAGCCTCCTGAGTAGCTAGGACTACAACTGGGCACCACCATACCAAGCTAATTTTTTTTTTTTTAAATTCACTGAGACAGAGTCTTGCTATATTGCCCAGCTGGGTCTCAAACTCCTGGCCTGAAGCAATCCTCCCACCTCAGCCTCCCAGAATGCTGGGAGAACAGGCATGAGCCATGGTGCCCAGCCGCAATACCTTTTACATTAGCAGGAAGTGGAAAACAGAAATTCCGCAGCATGTTTTTCTCATTAGCATGAATCACTCTCTGGTGATGTGTCCATGGTTTCTCATGGTATTTTCAAGGTGGACAATATGAACACAACCATCAGAAACCACAAATAATAGGGCCATATGAAACAATACAATAGATGCATGAGGTTAACTGGTCAACGTTGATGCTGAACTTAGATTTACACTGATTAAAAAAATAATCCATTTACAGTATGACACACAGAAACCAAAGTTCTGTGTGTTCTGTTATCTTATATCATCAATGCTCCATGCAATGTCAAAGCTTAAGGCAAGTGTTTCTATAGCCAACACCCATGTGAAGAAATATGTTTCCATCTTCAAAGCAGTGCATGCTCTTTTGCCGTTCTATCTCCTTATCCTCCTCCGTGATAACCATTATTCTCTTTTACTACTCATTTCCATGCTTTTCTTTATAGTTTCCCAACGATAAAGGCATCTCTGAATCACATAATTAAATTTTGCTTGTTTGGAGACTCTAAATGAATGCAACTTTGTATTACTTTCTGATGTGTTTTTTTTAATGCATAATACTGTTTTGTAAATTTCATATGTGTTGCTGTGTATACATCCATTCCACTCATTTTAATTGTTGTACAGTGTTTTAAAGTCTGAACATACCATAGTCCGTATATCCATTTTATTCCTAATAGATATGGTTATAATTTTGAGTTTGAGGTTATTACAAATTTGTATTATTAACATTCTTTTCCAAGCACCCTCTTTTCTCACAAGCATTGGTTTTCTGAGACATATACCATTTGGAATTGCTGGTTTGAATCTTCAGCTATATAGTTTATATAAGGATGAACTGTTTTCTAGTACAGAAATGCCTGTTTTCACCAGCAGTGTGCAGTCTTCAACTTGTGGCAGTATGAAAGTTCTATTTTCTTTTTCTGATCTAGTGTGTGTACATGGAAACCCATTGTGTGTTCACTGTGTTTACTCTGAGGTTGAGGCATTTCCATGTATCTATGGCCATTCATATGTCCTGTTTGGTGAAGCATCTGTTTTTGATCTATTTTTTAATTGGGTTGTGTGTCTTCTTATTGCTATATTTTGATTAGAGTGCTTCACTGATTATATATGTTGCATATATCTTCTGATTTTCCTTCCAGGTTTTTAATGATTTATTTAAATAAGCTAAAGTTCTTAATGTTAGTTTATAGACTTTACAATATTTTCTTTCAGATTAATGCTTTGGAATTTTGTTTAGGATATCTTTTCCTACCAAGAGATATGAGGATTTCCTTTTATTTTATCTGCAAAAAGCTTAATATTTTATCTTTCATATTGAAAACACACAGGGAATATATTTTTTGCGTTCTGTAAGAGGTCTAGTTTTTTTTCCTTAGAATATCACAATACAATTTATTTTAAACAATGTAATCCATATCACCAAAGTTCAAGCAATCTCTTTGTCTACCTCTGTGCCAATAATCACATTTTTATCATCATGATTTTATAATAATCCGCAATATGTAGTATAGCACATCTTCTTTCCTTGTTCTTTTGCAGGAGACTCTTGGTTACTTTTGGTGTGTCGATTTTGTATAAATTTTAGAATCTCCAACTTGGAAAACAAACAAGCATCTCATTTTTAATTAATAATGTAATTAATCTCCAAGTTAGGGCTGATTGGACATCTTTAAACATTGAACAGACACGTTCATGGAAATGTACATCCTTATACACATTTAAATATTTTAGATTTTTTCTCTGTCATGTTCTATAGTGTTCTGAATAGAGGTCTTTTACACGTTTTGTCTAATTTATTTGTAAGAAAAGATGTTTTCAAAGGTTCGGTAATGTTTGTCTTCTTAAAATATTCATTTTATGTTATTGCTAAAATCGACAATGCCATTACTTACTTGTTGAACATTAATTTTGAGACTTGTTAAACTCTTGTATTCTTTGGAATTTCCTAGAGCACACACCTATCAACTGTGAGTAAAACAATTTTGCTGCTTCCTTTTCAATTTTAGACATGTTTATTTTCTCTCCTTAACAGCGCTTTCTGTAAGCCTTCAAGTACAATGCCAAATAGAACAAAGATTTGAGCATCTCTTTATGTACTTTTGACTTTAAAGACAAAGTTTCGAACACCCTAACCCATTAAAATGAGGTCTTCAATTCTACTGGCTTTCAGTTGTGAATTTTTATCAGATTAGGAAGATTCTCTTTGATTTTTTTGTTTGATAAAATATTTTTAA
>NW_016811604.1:33266-36282 GCF_001698545.2 Rhinopithecus bieti
AAGTCTGCATTTTGTATTTCTGTTTTTTTTCAGTCACCCTTGTGTTTCTTTCTCTTTTTTGCTTTTGGTCTCATTGACTAATATCTTCATGGACTAAGTGTTGTAATTATGCATATATTAGATATTCTCATATTATTTTCCTTATTTCTAACTCTCTATTTTATATTTTTTATATATGACAGCTCCCTCTGTTGACCAGGCTGGAGAGGCTGTGCTCTGTGCCCAGTGGCACAATCATAGCTCACTGTAGCTGCAATCTCTTGGGCTCATGTAAGTCTCCTGCCTCAGCCTCCTGAGTAGCTAGGACTACAGGCACATGCCACATGCCTGGCTAATATTTTATATTTTAAATTTTTTTGGAAGCTAGGTCTTGCTTTGTTGCCCAGGCTGTTCTCTAATTCCTGGCCTCAAGCAATCCTTCTACCTCCGTCTTTTGAATAGTTGGGATTACAGGTGTGGGCCGCTGCCCCAGTTTCCCAGCTGTTTTCGTATTTCCACGATACTCTCTGGATCATTTCTTCTCACCTCTTCTCCAGTTTATGCTTCAGCTTTTTTTTATATTTTCTCTTCAGCTTTGTTTAATCTGCCCTTAGGTGGACCCATTCGTTTTCTCATTTTGTTTATTTTATTTCTCTGATCTAGAAGTTTGATTTGATCTTTGTTTTTTCATTTTAATACTTTCTTATTCCCTGCAGATGTTTTCCAACTTTTGTTTTCAAGCTTTTGAACATCCTTCAAAAAAATTTTTTATTGTAGATATATTTTCATTGCATCTTAATTCCTTTGGGATTTCTGCTGGCTCTTGCTGGTGGCTTCTTGTTTCTTTCTTCACGGGCTTGGTAATCATTGTGAATTGGCCATTGTATTTGCAAATGGATTAGTGGCATCTTTCTCCAAAGCAGATAACCCATGGATAGCGAAATTCTAGGTTCTTTCATCCATGGGACCATGCTCTTCCCTGAATTGCTCATGGATGCTATGAAGGTAGACTTCAAGTACTTGCCAGACTGAATTTAGTTTTGTTTCATGTTTGCCTTGAGGTTGAAACCCACAGAGGTAGAAAATGTTAAAGGCAAGTATATTAGATTGGACACCTTCAGGCGTGACTGGGGTCTGAGAGTTGCCTCATTACATGGTGATGCTGCAAGAACTCCCACAGTTTCTTCCAGATTGGAACAGTGCACTAGGGCAAAGGCTGCTTTGTGTGCTGGGCATCTAACTGGATCATCATTTGGTCATCAGTGTGTTTTGTTTGTTTCTTTGTTTTTTGTTTGTTTGTATTTTGTTTTGAGACAGGGTCTTACTGTGTCACCCAGGCTAGAGTGCAGTGGCATGAACGTGGTTCACTGCAGCCTCGAACTCCTGGGCTGAAGACTTCCTCCCACCTAACCCTCCCCAGTAGCTGGGACCACACGTGTGTGCCACCACACCTGGCTACTTTTAAAAAATTTTTTGTAGAGACAAGGTTTCACCATGTTGCCAAGGCTGTGATAATCAGTTTTAAAGCTGTAATCTTAAATATGATTTTAGCACTAAAATGTTTTAAGAGACTTAAAAGTCACACATATTACAATCAATTTTCAAGAAGAAGGTGGGTTTGAATGATCTACTCTGTTACTGCTAGATGTAGGCTTCTGATTTATTCTAATATATTACGGAAATGAGTAGGTGGAACATGAGTTTATAAAGATAAAGCAAATATTTTATTAGCACTGTATTCTCTTAAGAGCAGTTCAGAGTTCAAAGAATCTTGACTTTATTTCACAGACATTAAAATAAATTAAGTCAGCAATCTTATTCCTAACAACTCAAACTTCAAAGAAATTTCAGTTAATCATCACCTGACACCACAGCCTATGCAACTTGGGTTTCATTAGGATTTATGTTACTGCTAGCATTGTGTATGAAAAGATGTTTTCATTAACGTTTCTTCCTGAAGCACTGAGTCATACTCTTGTTTTTTCACAAGTTTCTTTACACTTTTCAATCAATATTTGAGTGTTCCTTGGGAATCGTATGTTTGGCTAATTTGGTGTTTTCAGAGTGTTTGATCTTTGAAAATGCGTGATTAAAAGCCATTTTAGAAATAAACATGAGTGTTTTAAATACAAATTACTAAAGCCACTGTTTTGTTTCAAATTTAGGGATTTTATTTTTTTAATGAAAATGCTCTTGTTTATATGTGCATGAGGTTTTGTAAGGTCATCAGCTTGAAGATTGATGATGGGTTAAGTGCCAGCTGTCGATTAGTATGTCTGCAATCAGTCTACAATATAGCGATAACGCTAGCTACCTTGGAGAGTTACTGGGAGAAATAAGTAAGACATGATGTATGTAATAGGCCTAGCAAACTTCTTTGCATACTATAATTATTCAGTAAATAATACCCTTGTGATTATTTATCTATCAATCAGTCCCATAGCAGTGAATTTACCTTTAAAATCTAGACACATCAGGAAAGAATAATGGTAGATTTTAAGACAAAATTAAAATTTCTTGATGTACTCAAAAATATGTATTTTCTGTTAATGCAAATTAGGCTTTTATATTGATTATTTTTAATATTTGACTCTGGGATGTTTTCAAAATTTAGTTGAGTAGATCTTAATGGAAGTCTACTTTAAAAAAGTTCATTATCTCTAGTAAGCTGCACTAGTAATTTTGAATTTGGTAGACATGAAACATACACACCAATTTCTTGTACACAATCATAAATCCTGTATACTCTGTATACCTGTATCTTGGTGAAGTGGGAATTAAACTTGATCAAATTTCCATTGAAAAATAGAACAGCAAGCTAAGATGTAATCAGAATGTTAATAAATATTGTAGAAATGGAAAAGTTTCAGAATATTCGGATTTCTCAAGGGAATCTCAAAGCATGGCGCTTTTCATTAGTCTGTCATGGATAATTAGGTCTTTTGTTATTTTTATTTATTTATTTCCAATCCATCACAAATGTACTTTGGTCGATGAGTATATCAACTATAGAGTAGCAAATCTGACAAAGTCTGTG
>NW_016811604.1:38891-41303 GCF_001698545.2 Rhinopithecus bieti
GGGAGGGAGGGAAAAGAAAAGAAAGAGAAGCCTGTCTTTTCAGTTCCAGTTGGAAGCAGCTTTAGTTATATTATAAAATTTCCACTCTCTAGAATACTCTTGGGAAAAAAATGAAGTGTCAACTAAGTTGAGTTTTTTAACTTGCATCCTATGTCTCTGAACATGATTCTTTTTCAATCAGGCATGTAGGTATTGAAGACCCATTTATGAGCTGTGCATACGTCCCATCCAATTCCATCCAATCCCGTCCACAGACATGTTGAAAGCATGTGCTTCCTGCAAGAGCAATGCACCAGCCGTTTTCCTAGAGATGGGTCTTCAAAGAGAGGGCTCTTTCTCGGAGCACCTGCTCAGGGAACAAGACTGACTTTAAACCACTGTTAGCAATACACATGGTATACTGAACCATCTGCTGGAGGACCTCCCTGTGTCCAATACAGTCCTCTGTTGAATGTCATGGAAAAGATTGATGGTTGAAGCAGATCATTTTATGCAGTGAGAAGAAGACCATGCTCATCTTTCAGTTTTTGAGCCACATCTACCTAATTTACAGTCAGGTTTGGTAGCCTCAGCACTACTGATATTTGCTGCATAAATCTTTGCTTTGTTGGGGTTGTCCTGTGCATTTTAAGGTATTGAATAGCATCCCTGGTTCACACCCACCAGATACCAGTGTATAAATATATACAGTTTTTGCCAACTAAAATGAATAAGAAAAAAATCATTGTTACAGATAAATAATAATAATAATAAGTGACTGGACCCAGTGACTCATGCCTGTATCCCAGCATTTGGGGAGGCCAAGGTAGGAGGATTCCATGAGCCTGGGAATTTGAGGCCAGTCTGGGTAACATAGTGAGACCCCGTCTCTAAAAATAAAAGATGAAAAATTAGCCAGGCATGGTGATACATGCCTATAGTCCCAGCTACTGAGGAGACTGAGGTGATAGGGCCACTTGAGCCCAGGAGTTTGAGGCTCCAGTGAGCTATTGATGATTCCACTGCACTCCAGCTTAGGCAACAGAGCAAGACCTGGTCTCTAAAACATAAAAATAAATAAGCAAGATAAATGCTCTTGAACTGAAAAAAAAAAATGTATTCTGTGGGAGATACATGATAATCACCTACTTTGACCATGTTTTTATCCTTCAAGGATTTCAAACTGTTACAACAAACTTCTAAACCCGTATCTCTTTAGTTCAGCTTCCTTACGTGAATTTAATGCTCCAGTATGTGAGACCAATTATTGATTTTAAAAAAAAGGGTAGATCTGTTTTAAAATTCCTTTAGCAATATTCCTCACGCTCATGAGAAAGATATGAGGCAGTGCTGTTGACCGCATTTGTATTTAGTTAATACCACGAGCAAGTGGGAAAAATTCAGAAGTGGCACCGAGTTGGTCATCTCTCAATTATCATCATGAGAAGTATGCACAATGTGAACATTCTGCCATAGGGCTTGTCTCTGTAAACTGTGGGTCAAGGGGCATGGACAGCTTCTACTGTTTTTAAAAACATCTTTCTGAACAGATAACGGAGGCTTAACCGTAGTGCAAATATACTAATGCACAAATCTTGAAAAACATAAAATAAAATGTGTTGAGATTGGAGGTGCTCTGTTCAACTTTCGAGGGATAGAAAATATGCCTATCAGCCGTAAAAGGGGTGCATTTATTTTCATTTTTGAGACCAACAGTAGAGCAGAAAGACACATTAACAAAAGGGTAAGAGTCCTCAGAGCAGATTACTCCCACTTGAAAAATGAGTTAAGTGATTTCACAGCAGGAGAGAGGGATATTTGCAACAAGAAATTTCATTAGTCACTGAATGAGATTTCTCTGACATATATTTTCACGGAATGAGAAGCATGATCTTTAGAAGCAAGAGCCATAACCTTTCTATATTTTCTTCTGTTTATTCATTTTGCTGGAAGATTCCCTAGCCTTCTGGAAATTTCAGTCTTCTCTTCTGATTTGGTGACCTTTGTTCGCTAGGAAGAACGTAGTCCATTTCCCTTTGCCAAAGGGTAGTTGCATGCATTTGTAATTTAAGCAAGGAACATCCAAAAAAATAGAATGTGTGTTTGTTGAAAACATTGTGATTATTAAAGTCAGAGAAGATACCTAAAACAGAAGATGCTCATACTTTGAAATCAGATGATTATTAATAGATGCTGCTTTGTGTTGACTGGAGTTTAACTGCCAGTCTTTTCTTTTGCCAAGATATTTTCCCAAAAGAAACATTTCAGTTGTAGGCTCAATAAGGAGACTGGAATCTGCTTTGTGAATTGGTGGTAAAAGGAAAAGATGGGGAAGGTAGGAGAAGAAAAGAGAGATGGAGCCTTCAAGTAGTAGACCCCTCTTTCTTCCTTTGGTATCTCATCTTAAATATTTAAAAAATTAAATTGAAGACT